>NW_016807378.1:1042918-1047610 GCF_001698545.2 Rhinopithecus bieti | reverse complement strand
CTCGATCTTCTGACCTCGTGATCCGCCCGTCTCGGCCTCCCACAGTGCTGGGATTACAGGCTTGAGCCACCGCGCCCGGCCGAGAAATGTAAACCATTTTCTTATTAAAACAGGACATTTGAATTCATGTGCCTTTTAATAATTCAGAGCTGTTTAATTTTGGACTTAAAACAAGCAAGAATAGCCTTTAACACAGATTCTATGCTTTGTAGGTCCCTTTTATATTTAGTTTGTGAGGAAAGAATGAAGATTGGAGGTGGTAGGTGGTAAGAAGAAATACAAGGGGAAGTAGAGACCTATTAATTGGTATTTGGAAATGGAAGAAAGTTTTTTTGTTTGTTCTCTTTTTTTGAACCGGAGAATCCTGTATTACAATCAATTAACATATTAAAATTGATTATCAGTATTGATAAATTAGTTTTCTTAGTCAATATTTCAGGTGCTTAAGCTATTATTTAATGAAATTCACCCAACATCACTAAGTTATATCGTTTGTGAATTTATATATTAATATAACAAGTAAAAACAATCATTACTGGAATGGTTTAGCTAGACCATGCTAATCATCTGCAATAATTCATATTAAATAAAGATCTTCACTATTCTTGGACATGGATGGGTATGTAAGGGGATTACTACATAGTCTATTCAATTAGAACATGTGTAGGAACTAAGACTCCATTAAATCAACCTCATTCAGGCATTACTCCTTAGCGGCATTTGAAAGGTGTCTTTTCTTACAGTTTTATTTGGCAAGGATAAACTATATGAAAATGGGAGTTGTTTATAATTAGCTAACAT
Organism: Rhinopithecus bieti; assembly: GCF_001698545.2. NCBI lineage: Eukaryota > Metazoa > Chordata > Mammalia > Primates > Cercopithecidae > Rhinopithecus > Rhinopithecus bieti. The sequence goes on along the minus strand of NW_016807378.1, from coordinate 1,046,809 downwards.
ATTTATGACCTGTAATATGCATGCTTTATAATCATGCATTATCATTCATATGTATAGCTCTTAGGTGTATGGAAATTGTGAAATAAATGTCTTCAATGGCTATTATTATTGATATTATTATTGTTATTATTATTAAAAAGATCCTACCTCAAAAGAACTGCATGCCCTGAGAAATAATCAAGCCAGGCTGTTTTAGGGCTTTGCTATTGAATTACCTGTTTCATGTTGAACACACACCTGTTGCATTGCCAAACCCAAGGTCTAAGGTGCTTTAGTGGTAGACAGAATAGTTGAGATAGAGGGTGGAAGAGGGAAGGATGAACAAGACTTACAAAACTTACAAAAACTCCTGTCTGTTTAGCTATCTGAAATGCAACCATGAGCTCTATAGTCTTTAGGGTTGTTTGAGTGTTGCTCATTGAGTTCTTTAAGAATTGCCAAAAACCAGCCAGGTGTGTGGCTCATGCCTGTAATTCCAGCACTTTGGGAGGCCAAGGCAGGGGAATTAATTGAGGTCAGGGGTTCGAGACCAGCCTGGCCAACATGGTGAAACCCAGTCTCTACTAAAAATACAAAAATTAGCCAATGTGGTGTCACACAGCTATAGTCCCAGGTACTTGAGAGGCTGAAGCAGGAGAATTGCTTAAACCCAGGAGGCGGAGGTTGTAGTGAGCTGAGATCATGCCACTGCATTCCAGCCTGGGCAACAGAGGAAGACTCCATCTCAAGAAACAAACAAACAAACAAACAAACAACCCTCCTCCCCCCAAAAAAACCCTTTATTAGCCTCTGTCTTGCATTTCCTGTTTGCCTATTTTAATTGTGAATTCTCCATGGTGGAATAGTTTCACTGCAGCAGAATGTCTTACCAGTGCCCATAATGCCACCTCAGGAGGCCTGGAATTGCAATGCTCCTCAGACCACTTGCCAGCTGCTTAGTTATGTTGCTGGAGCTCTTTTAGGCCATCTCTTCACATCACTGATTTTTTTTTTCTTTTTCACTAATAGTTATAACTAGATTACCAGGAGCCAGTGTCCCAGGATCCTCATATATCACCGAATTAATACCTTCCCTACTTCTCTTATGACCCAATACTTATCACTGAATTCCTGTACTGGCCCTCATTGATTGGCTGCCTAGCTTTCTGTTCCATTATCAGAACAGAACTCCAACACTCTGGTTTTCAACCTTCCACAGAGGGAGGGGGAACTTTGGTTTCCAGTTCTCCCTATTTTCTGATTGGGTGTTGGGGTGAGATCCATACTCCATGACTTGAAATGTTTCAGACTCTTGAGTGGTCCCTCTGTTTGTGGATTCCTGATCACTGTATTTGACTAATGAGATCTGACACTCAGTACTGATGGCTTCTGGAATTAAAAATGTGAGGCAGTGTCCACCTAGGCACTAGCTTGGACAACCCAACTCTCTTTTGCCTGTGTCTGTATTTAAATTGGTTTTTCCTAATTCCTATTTTGATGTCGCCAACTCAGAGATTGCAGTCCAGGGCCACCTGGATTATGACCAATGTGAAATCTTATGAGAACCCCATGGCAATTCCTGTGAGAATGAAATGGAAACAGAATAGATAACTTTGGAGAAAAAGACCATCAAAGCATGTCTGAGAACATCTTGGTTTGTGTCATTGGTCTCCAGGGCCAGTCCTAGTGACAACATTTTTCAGAACAGGGCAATTTGTATATACAGCATCTCTCCATCTTTCATTTTCAAAAGTATTTATTTTTATCCCCAAAATATCTTCCAGTTTACTTGTCCTAAGGAGCCCTGCTTCTTTGGCAGTTTTCCGCTGTCCACATTAGTTGGAAACCTCTCTGAGCACCTCTGCTTTGCTGCCAATCCCTATCTGACTGACAGCATCTAAGAGACGACTTCCTCTGGAAATAAGCAGGAAAATTTCTGAGGAATAACTAAAAAGTCTTGTAGAAAACAAAGCCTTCCTCCAACCACTTACAGTTTTCCTCTAAGTACCCAGCAAAGAGAAACAGCTCATGGAAATCTTTCTCCTTGTGTTTGCCCTTCAAGGGCCAGCAAACCTTTTTCTCTTCATTATATAGGACTGTTTGGGTGGAACAGTAACTTAGAGATGTCATCATTTCATGGAAGGGTCTTGTCTTTAATATGCAGAGTAGATGAAAGCCTGTAGAAATGTGAGCACAGTGTAAAAGGATTTTACATTGCAGTGTGAATAATGACAATGTTTTTAATTGAGAAGAGCATTGCTGTGCATGAGCCAAGAGACTCCTTCTGCAGCTGTTGGGAACCATTTCCTCCAGGACTCATCCCGCTAGTCTGTCATCAGGTGAGAGTGTCTCTTGGGCTGCCTGCCAGTTCTTGGATGGCTGAAACACTTGCCTGGGCTCTGGCTGCTCACCTCACAGTGCTCTGTGAACAGAGTTGCCCAGAGTGACTCACACAGAAAACTGTTACCTCATTTTGTTGAATTCCATTGTGTGGGCTGAAGGTTGAGTTTGGCTGGGAGAGAGGAAAGTGAGGACCAGAGATGAGGCGACTAATTGACAATCCCAATTACGAAATGACACATGAGAACATCAAAGGTCTTAAAAAGGAAGGTAAGGTGAGGGATTTGCCCTCTATTGGATTTCTTTTGCTGCAGGGTACTTGTGAATCACAGACTGAACTGGGGGCAGGCACAGTGAGTTCAAGAGGGTTGATGCAATGATATGAAAATGTTTCAGTGAACAACCCCCAGTGAAATCTCATAGGGCATAAGGGTAAGAAATGACTCTCATTTCTACTGAATGAAAAGCAATAACCTTGAGAAACCCCATTACTGAGTGGCTGTCCTGGTGCTAGTGTAGCTCAGATGCAAGCTGGACTTTACCAACCCCTTACAAGATAGGGTTAGCTTAAATCCTTATTTCATGCTTTATAGTCTTTGGGCTCTAGTTTTCATGTGTGCTGACTTTGATCCTGCTTCATGTGGGCTCAGATATAAAATTCAATTCCTTCCTTGATTTCTCAAAAATGTCCAGTTTAACAAAACAGAAAAGTTATAGTCAATTTTATTAAAACTTGGGGTTATAGGAAAAGTCACATCACAGCTTACCAGGTAAAAAAACTAACTTTTCATATTAGGCATTTCTGTTTTCCAATGTTTTGTCTTAATCTCATCCATTACTACCAAGGCAAGCTTCTCATTTGCTCATCACCTCTGTGAGCTCTTAGACTTCTGCTGTTTCTGCTTTCTCCTGCTTTTCTTCACTCTGCCCTTCCAGACTGTCCTAAGGGGCCTTTAAATTTTCTTCACTCTATTATGCAGAACAATTCAGTTTCTCCTGACTTCAAATCACAGACTTTGATATCTAAACCCAATAAGGATCCAATAAAACAGTAGTAATGATGAATAATCAAAACAAAAAAAAGCAAAAAAGTTTTTGCACCACTATTATTCATTTAACCAATATTTGCTGAGTGGTTACCGTGTTAAGCACTGTTATAGATACTAACCCTCTCTGTACAGACATTTGCACAACATCTTTATCCTCTCAGGATTTTACCTGGTTTCAATTAGAATATCACATTGGTTGCGCTTGAGCCCAGATTTTTGGCTAGTTCTGATTTCTGCACCAATACTTCCTTCATTCATTCTATCCTGGAAGACAGACATATCTCTAACCCATCCAATCTGTGGATGAGTCAGAGAAGTAGTCAACTAAGGGGACCCTGGATTCTAGTTTTGGAACTGGAGACTTCCTCTCTGAAAGTTTCTGTGGTGTTTGTCACAGTCTTCAGATATACTGAAGAGATGATCAAAGGACAGTGATGGCCCAAACAGGACTGAATTTGGTCCTCCAAATGGATTTAGTTTTCCAAGAGCCTTCTTTTGTTTTCCTTCCTTCCTTCCTTCCTTG
>NW_016807378.1:1035870-1042547 GCF_001698545.2 Rhinopithecus bieti | reverse complement strand
TCCTTCCTTCCTTCCTTCCTTCCTTCCTTCCTTCCTTCCTTCCTTCTCCCCCCCTTCTTTTCTTTTCTTTTCTTTTTTTCTTTCTTTCTTTTTGATGGAATCTCACTCTGTCGCCCAGGCTGGAGTGCAGTGGTACGGTCTAGGCTCACTGCAACCTCCACCTCCTGGGTTCAAGCGATTCTTCTGCCTCAGCCTCCCAAGTAGCTGGGATTACAGGTGCCCACTATCACGCCCAGCTAATTTTTGTATTTTTAGTAAGGATGGGGTTTCACTATGTTGGCCAGGCTGGTCTCAAACTCCTGACCTCAGGTGATATGTCTGCCTCGGCCTCCCAAAGTGCTGGGATTATAGGCATGAGCCACTGCACCTGGCACCAAGAGCCTTCTGTAATGACTATGGCCGGGCACCTGGAGAGATAGTTGGGGTTGCCTAGAATTTAACATGCCTGTTTGACATGATTGAGCTAAGGTGACTATTTATCAAGAGCTTCTTGATTCTTCTTAAAGATCTACAATTGCTATGAAAAAGGCAAATAAACATAAATATTGAAAGTGTGGCCACTGAAATCTGACTGCTTTATACTTGAGCCCTCTCTTACTAGATATGACATTGGGCTAGTATTTAACTTCTCTATCCTCAGTTTTCTCAACTTGAAAGCAAGTATAACAGTATTTACTTCATAGGGCTGTTGTAAGGATTGTGTGAAGTTGCATAGTGAGCATTCATAGGCTTCCATCAGACTTGAGATGTTTATTAACCCAAGCTTTATGCTGGACACTCTTCCAGGTACTGGGGTTACAGTGATGGACAAGGTATTCAAGAAGACTTCTCTCATGGAGCTTACATTCTAGTGAAGAAAGACAAATAATATTCAAATAAGTATATTTCAGAGATAATTTCAGAGAATGTTAGGTTCTATAAGGGAAGTAAAACAGTTTAATGTCATAAAGAAATTGAAAGGACTTTTTTAAATAGGTGGGCAGCAAAGGTCTTTTTAAAGTAGATGACACTGATTTTTATGCTGAACACTAAAACGTGATTCAGCATCACTGCTCAGTGATTCAGTGATTTTTGAGCCAGTTACCAAGAGTGATGGCGTGGTATGTGTGTTGAGGCGGTGCCTAACAAGGGAAGATTGACAGGTAAGAGAAAGCTTTTTTGGATGAGAAACCAACAAGTGCAAAGGCTCTGGAGTGGGAAAGGTCTTGTTTCAGTTCTAGGATTTTTCAAAAAGCCAATGTGAGTATATGGGTAAGGGGAGATGGGCATAAGAGGATCCTAGTGAGATAGAGAGGAGCCAGACCACATAAGAAATTACTTAGTGTAGGAAAAGGATTTAATTTTTTAACCTAACTATACAGATTTGTCAGAAGGAGAGTGACTCAATATAATCTATACTTTTAAAAGATTACTCTGAGAGTTATGTGGAGGGGAAAGTACGTGGGCAACAGTCAAAGCCAGGAGACTAGTTATGAGACTACTGCACTTGTACAGGTAGGAGATGATGGTGGTTTAGTCCAGAGTCCCTAGTGGAGGTGGAGAGAAAGTGATGGATTTGAGATGTGTTTGAGGGTGAGGGGAATAAAGTTAGCAGGACATACTAGCGGATTGAATATAGACAAGGGGAAAGGAAGTTATTTGTACTGCCATTTATTATGATGGGGGAAAGTGTGTATGTAGGGGATCAGATTTGGATGAAAAAACAAAAATTCTCGTACTGGAAATGGTTAGAGAAGATTATTAGACATCCACAAAAAGCTGTATGTGGCTTACTCACTACTTACTCAAAGGCTTCTTGCAAGCATTTCTACAGAGGGTAGAAAATTTAACACTTAATTTCCAAAGTTCTCTTGAAGTTAGAGTTCCACACAGACTAGGTTCTAGAAATCAGAGGCATTCATGAACACTTGGAAGGCAAAAGTGAGCACTCGAACATGATGGCTGTTTGAGAGGAGATGGGATATTATGAGAAGTCACTTGGAGTCAAAACTGCTACAGGTGAGGAGCAATGGACTTCCTACGAGAACATTTCCATGGTGTGGTTTGTTTTCCTGATGTTATTTCTGACTATGTGGGATCAAGACCTGACTCCCTAGCCTTTTTAAAATGTTTGGTGAGCTCCTCAATATCTTGTCCTTATATGCAACTAAGCACCCAGATTATTACAACTCCAAATGTTAACAATTAGCATTATTGTTAATAGTTATACCGCCATCTCCCATGATCCTCTTTCCTTTCAGGAGAACTTATGAAAATTTAATTTTAACTCATCAAGAAAGAGAATTAAAAACACCTATACATATAAATAAACCTAATTTAATGTTGTTAATTGATAAACAGAAGAAATTCATCCGTAATTTCATGGCTAAGGAAACTTCCAAGATCCTAGGTTTGAAAAAATAGGGTTTGTCCAACAAGAAATAACAGATTGATCCATGAAAACTTATAAATCTGGATTGGGATACTCCCCTTGCTCCCCTCCAAGCTTAGCAGCAAGTCCTTTCTATACTCCTTTGAGTTGAGAGCTTCTGTGTGGGTTCTGGTCTTATTGCTGTGAGAGAATAGAGGACACTGAGTTTTCTTTATGTTTGCCTATTGATTAAAGGGATACTGAAGATAACTGTCACTAAGACTGCCAAAGGCCTTCTAGATACTCTGAGGAAAGGCCTTAAGAATAAGATGGGCTGGAGTAGCCAATGAGGTCACATCATCATATAACAGTCTGTTGGTTAATCTTTTGCAACATGATATGGATGGGTGAACTTATTCCTGACTATTTCTAGGGAGGATCATTAAGCAATGTCAGTCTCTTTGTAATAATAATCTGGGTTATAGCAGGCTGTGTCAGTGCTCTGACAGGATTTGCCATTCCTATTCGTATCCACAATTCTCTGCTATAAGACCTATGATTCTCTGCCTAGGCATTTTCTCTGGCCACAGAAGCTTGGCCATGCAGGACTGGCTAGATGTGCTGGGGCATCAGCATACCTGGGAACTACCCTTTAATAATGACAGACTGGAGTTGGTGGATAAATAACTTATCACTCCGTGGGTGGGACAATTCTGAGATACGCTCTCTACAGTGTTCCAGAGGGTCTCCGGAGGATGAGGCCTCAGTTCCCCACAGCAGTAACCTGCTCATGATCATATTCTGCAAAGGCTACCTTTCCTCCTCTGTCTCACTTCCCTGTTTCCTTATCAATGCAACTCCCAAAGAAACGGTTTGTACTCAAATTCTTGTCTTAGGATCTGCTTCTGGAGAAACCCAAAGTCAGATAACAGTTAACATTTATATAGCACTTACTATTGGCTGCACATTGTTTTAAGAATTTTATGATTATTACCTTATGTAATCCTCACAACAGCCCTAGGAAATAAGTAATAATATTATCCCTATTTTACAAAACAGGATCCAGAGACTCAGAAAGTTTAAGCGATTTGCCTATGGTCACATAGCTAATAAATGTGGGAGCCAGAATTTGAACAACAGTGTCTGGCTCCACAATCTGCATTTAGCAACAACTACATTATACTTTAGACCTGTGCTGTACCAAAGAGTAGCCACTAGCCAAGTAGATAATTACTTTTAAATTAATCAAAAATAAATAAAATTAGAAATTCAGCTCTTCAGTTACAATAGTTATATTTCACGTGTTCAAGAGCCACATGTGTCTAGTGTCTATTATACCAGATGGTGCAGATATAGAACACTTTTATTATTGCAGAAAGTTCTATTGGACAGCACTATTATGCAAGACCCTCTTTTAAATGTATGGTCTTTCCCAAACTTCCTTAACACCATAGAAACAGTGAAAGAAACTACAGAAACACTCACCAGCCGGGCATGGTGGCTCACACCTGTAATCCCAGCACTTTGGGAGGACAAAGTGGGTGGATCACGAGGTCAGGAGTTCGAGACCTGCCTGACCAACATGGTGAAATCCTGTCTCTACTAAAAACACAAAAATTAGCCCAGCATGGTGGTGTGTGCCTGTAATCCCAGCTACTCGGGAGGCTGAGGCAAGAGAATCGCTTGAACTCGGGAGGCAGAAGTTTCAGTGAGCTGAGATTGCACCATTGCACTCCAGCCAGGATGAAAGAGCGAGACTTCGTCTCCAAAAAAAAAAAAAAAAAAAAAAAAAAAAAAATAATATATATATATATATATATATATATATTATAATATAAAGAAAAGAAACCACTCACCTATTCAGAAACTTCCTCTACAGAGGCCATAGTGAGAGCTAGAAAAGATAGGAAAATGGCCTTTGAGTAGCTGCAGTAAATGTAATTCAGTGCTCTAGAGCCCTTTAGCATTCTTCGGCTCTGTACGTAGGAGAGATACCTAGATCCTTTCCTTAACCTCCTTCCTTCTGATTGGCTCCAGACAGTTCTATTTAGCATGTTTCTATTGTTTTCCTGATGGCATTAAAATTGGAAGGTGAATATTGAGGTAGATTGGGCCTGGGGCTAGTGGCAAAGATAATAGAAGAAGAAGAAGCCACCAAAACCCCAAAACGTGATCCTGAGATACTGACTGTGAAGGAGAAAATGAACAACTGAAAATGGTGGGCGATGAGCTCTAAAGTATGGCAGCTGGGGGGCAGCAGGAGTGGAGATAGATAAATAGCCCAGCCAACTCAGGCTTTTACTCAGGACACAGCACTGTGACTGATGTTCTTTTGATGATGGCTGTGAGTCATCCAGAGAAGGTTAGGAGGAGAGTGTAATGCATTTTAAGAGGGTTTCCATCCAAAGTGACCTTTTTAAAAGGTGTATTTTCCACTTAAATTATGTTTCTCTTACCTGGGAATTTATCTTAGCAAGAACTGTCATTGTCTGAGAGTGTTGAATGAAGCAGATTTTACACCAATTAGCTTCACAAGGAAGTTCTTATTAAGGACTTGTATTTCTACCTTTTTTGCAGTGTGGAATAATGCTCTCAGACAGGGAGAGAGAGTCAATTTGGGTTCTGTGAGTCTGAGCCAAGAGAGAATTTTAATCATCTCAGAGGAACCTAACCTGAGTAATTTTTTGACGTCACTCACTGAGTCTATTTATCAGAGTGATCAGCTTGAGTCTGGGCCACTATGCTTTGCTCATTCTCTGGCAAGCACAGACAACACTAAAAATATTCTCTAGAAGGGACCTCTGCAGGTTAGATGTTGGCATCTCTACTTCTCTGGGGTTTGAGGAGAGCAGCCTGCAGGCCATATGACCTGTGATGGGAAAGAGGACTCAGCTGAAGTAGAGTGTCCAGTGAATTGAGTTTAAATTAGAGGGCTCTGTGAAGATTATCTGTATTTCCACCCTTTAGCCAGTCTTCCTAACTGGCTTGGCAGAAGAGAAGGTAGTGTAAAGACATATGTTTCTAGTATAAACTCTATTAAGGTAGATAAATTTATCAAGAAGCAAGGGCTGTAGAAGAGCTTAGGGCTTTGAGCAATTGGTTGCCTCTGTTGGTAGAGTTACAAGATAAGCTAAAAGAAGGAGCAACTGCAGGACCTAGGATTTGCTTTTAATCTTATGCGGTTAGATGACTGTCCCTCCTTATTCCCAGAAAAGACTGGAAGATTACCAGAATGAATGGCAAGACTCTCAGTTTTCTTCCTTACTCATCAGCTTATACTCCAACCAACTTCCATCCTGTTGCCCTCCACAGGAGATTGCAGGAATCCTCTTAAACCAAACGAGAAGCCAAAAGAAGACTTATAGCTACTGATAGTTTAGTGTTCACCTCAATAAAACAGGAAGATCACTTACCATCCAATCACTCTATATTCAGATCCATCAGTGGACGACTCTGCCATCCACATCTTCTGATTAGCACTTTATTGCCTCTCTCTCTCACTTTTTTTTTTTTTTGAGATGGAGTCTCACTCTGTCGCCCAGGCTGGAGTGCAGTAGTGCCATCTTCGCTCACTGCAAGCTCCGCCTCCCAGGTTCACGCCATTCTCCTACCTCAGTCTCCTGAGTAGCTGGGACTACAGGTGCCTGCCACCACACCCGGCTAATTTTTTTTGTATTTTTAGTAGAGATGGGGTTTCACCGTGTTAGCCAGGATGGTCTCAATCTCCTGACCTCGTGATCCGCCTGCCTCGGCCTCCCTAAGTGCTGAGATTACAGGCATGAGCCACCGCGCCCGGCCTGCCTCTCTCTTAAATATAAGTCAGCAGCCCAGGATAACTAGAAATGTAAGAATAGCTTCTAATGTGAAAAGAATAAAACAAGAAACCTATATTTGATATCCTCAGAGAGCTAGGAGAGGATGCTGTACCCCTTAAATAAAAACAGGAGGCTATAAAAAGTAACATTCTCAGAATAAAATAGAAGCTTTTAGAAATTAAAAATATGATCAAAAGAATGAAAAAAATACACTTGAATAAAACCCTCCCAGAAAGTTGAACAGAGGGAGGGAGGGAGAGAGAGAGAGAGAGAGAGAGAGAGAGAGAGAGAGAGAGAGAGAGAGAGAGAGAGAAGATAATTATTAAAGAAACAAGGCAAAAAACCTTCCCTGAAGTGAAGGATATGAAATTTCAGATTGCAAGTAGTCCTCCAGTACTCAGAACAATCAATAAAAACAGTACACATCATCATAAAATTTTAGAACACCAGTGAGAAGAGATAGATAGATCTTTTTTTTTTTTTTCATTTTTTTATTATACTTTAAGTTCTAA
>NW_016807378.1:1011519-1033717 GCF_001698545.2 Rhinopithecus bieti | reverse complement strand
CCTGTGAGGTGTGGGGTGTCAGACTGCCCCTAGTGGGGGATGTCTCCCAGTTAGGCTACTCAGTGGTCAGTGACCCACTTGAGCAGGCAGTCTGTCTGTTCTCAGATCTCAACCTCCGTGTTGGGAGATCCACTGCTCTCTTCAAAGCTGTCAGACAGAGTCGTTCGCGTCTGCTCAGGCCTCTGCTGTTTCCCCTGTTGTTTTTTAGCTGAGCCCTGCCCCCAGAGGTGGAGTCTCAGTTGAAAATGCAGAAATCACCGGTCTTCTGTGTCGCTCGCGCTGGGAGTTGGAGACTGGAGCTGTTCCTATTGGGCCATCTTGCTCCGCCCCCTCGAGATAGATAGATCTTATAACAACAACAACAACAACAACAAAAGAAAAGATAAAATGGGTTTCTCAACAGTGATGCTGGAAATAAAAGACAGCAGAAAATACTTTCAAAATTTTGAGTGAAAATGATTTCCAACCTAGAATTCTTCCCGGAAAAGCTACGAATCATATAATGGCAAATATGCTCCTCCAAAGTGAGAGAGTAAACCATGTATCAGGAAAAAATAGGTTCCAGGAAGAGGGATAAACAAGTGATGGGCAGGAAGATAATTACGCAGATGAAAAGAGAGGGAGTTACTAACTCAGAATAAAACATATATGCAAGGAAATGTAATCAAAGTACACAATGTGTCTCAGCTAAGAATAATATGTATATAGTCTTAATAATGTAAACCCTGAATATATTTTTGAGAAACAAATAGTTGATGTTACTACACTGACAGCAGGTGATGAGGGTAGTATGTGTTCTATTTGCAGGGAGGGGTAATATACAAGGATTCTTGTTAAGTAAGTGCATTACTGAAACATAAGCACAGGGAAGGCAGGAGTTTTTGTTTTGTTCACTGTGAATCCCAGTGCGTAGAACAATGCCTGGCACATAGTAGGTCCTCAATAAATGCATGTTGAATGAATGAAACTTTCTCCTAAGAAACACTTCTTCTAATAAATTTGTAAAGAAAACAGAAAGTAAGCCAAACAAATAAAAATAAACTTCAAAACTATAGTACATGGAATATGTTCCCAAAATGTTAAGAACACCATTTTCCTACTTTATAAGTAATACTATAAGTTTATTTAAACAGTATCAAAATATTTAAGACACAATTTAATAGCTAGAGATTCCTAGGAAACTATTGTCTATAAATCTTTATGGTAGTTTGGTTGGTTGTAGAGGCCTTGAGCCTCAGAACAGTTCCAGGGAAATCAAGATACAATTTTTTTCAATTTAAAAAATAATTTTATTAACTTTTCCTCCCATTCACTCACTAATATCATACAAAGATGGACTGAGGAAAACTGCCTTGTTTTGTTTTGCAAACTGGCAGACTCCTGAAGAGATAAAGCCCTCAGTACTTCCTCTCACATTTGATTCCAGAAAGATTTCACCAAGACACTGATAACTTTTATTAAAATAAAAAGAGGTGCGTCTTTGGATGAACAATCTTCCCTTCCATCTAACAGATCTAAATTGTGTCTACATCTCAATTTAACTTGGGTGAACTTATTGTCTGACTTTTAGGGTAATGAACCCATGAATTGTTCATTCATTCACTGCCTTGCTCTTTCCGCCTCATTGAGCATTTGCAGGAACCTATTATGTGGCAAACACAGTGCAAAGACGCTAGTGGAGGAACAAGACTAGGTCAAATAATCCTGGGTGCGCAAAGCTAAAATAGCTACTCCCCTGGAGACATTCAAGAAGACAATAAACTTGACTAACGGGGTATGTTTGTGTTTAGGTTGTTAAACTTCCCTTGGTGTCTGGTAAGCACTCTTTGCAGAGCAGCACGCAGGGATCCCAGTCTTGGTGGCCTTAATAGAAACTACCACATAATCCGCCCCAGGCAGGAGCTGGGTGCTGGGTTAAGGGCCACCCAATGTGTCACTGTGAAGCAGAGGGCCTAGTCCAGAAATTGTGCCATGCTATGGCATATCGGGGGAACCTGCCCCCGATAATTCAACGTTATTTCACATAGGTTCTTTTCTATTCCCCTAATTGTCAGCCGGTCTGAGAAATAAAGGGAAAGAGTACAAAACAGAAATTTTAAAGCTGGGTATCCGGAGAAGACATCAGATGTCGGCAGGTTCCCTGATGCCCCCCAAGCTGCAAAACCAGCAAGTTTTTATCAGTGATTTTCAAAGGGGAGGGAGTGTAGGGTGTGGGTCACAGAGATCACATGCGTCACAAGGTAATAAAATATTACAACACAAATGGAGGCAGGGCAAGATCACAGGACCGGGGCAAAATTAAAATTGTTAATGAAGTTTTAGGCAGCATTGTTGTTGATAACATCATATCAGGAGACAGGGTTTGACAGCAGACAACTGGTCTGACTAAAATTTTACTAGGCAGGAATTTCCTCATCCTAATAGGCCTGGCAGCACTACGGGAGACTGGGGCTTATTTCATCCCTCATCTGCAACTGTAAAAGACAGACATTCCCAGAGACCTAACCCTGGGAATGCATTCTCTTTCTCAGGGCTATTCCTCGCTGAGAAAAGGAATTCAGCAATCTTTCTCCTATTTGCTTTTGAAAGAAGAGAAATATGGCTCTGTTCTACCTGGCTCTCAGGCAGCCAAACCTAATGGTTATCTCCCTTGTTCCCTGAACATCGCTGTTATCCTGTTCTTTTTTCAAGGTGCCCAAATTTCAAATTGTTTAAACACACATGCTTATGAACAATTTGTGCAGTTAACGTAATCATCACAGGGTCCTCAGACATACATCCTCAGCTTACGAAGATGATGGGATTAAGAGTTAAAGACAGGCATAGGAAATCACAAGAGTATTGATTGGGGAAGGGATAAATGTCCACGAAATCTTCACAATTTATGTTCAGAGATTGCAGTAAAGACAGGCATAAGAAATTATAAAGTATCAATTTGGGGAACTAATAAATGTCCATGAAATCTTCACAATTTATGTTCTTCTGCCATGGCTTCAGCTGGTCCCTCTGTTTGGGGTCCCTGATTTCCCACAACATTTCTCCTTTTCTTTTTACATATATGTGCCATGGCGATGAAGGCTTGTTTGTTCTCTAGATTTTGATGCAGGATTCTTTGACTGGTCTGGCAACTAAAGACAAGCCAATTAAACGGAGAAACATAATTCCAAAATTTACTACAGTTGAGCCCCCAATAGACTTAATCCAAGTTGTGTGGTTTAATCCAGAAAGATTTTCTGCCACCTGATCTAATGCCTCAGCTCCAGGTACAATGGATAAATAAGCTTGAGAGACTTCAAAAATTTGTTTCTTTAATTTAGTTATGTCCAACGACAAATTATCTTCCCTACCTAGAAGGTGTCCTTTGACCATTTCCCATGAATGATCAATCTCATTATAGGAATATGAGATGATACAGAAATCCAAAATATTCCAATTATACTGCATTTACATGGCGATGTTTGAGACTTACCAGCTGATCTCCACCCCAAATAACAGACAGTCTTAAATCATTAATTTGATTAGCCAATTTTTGATCAATGCCTTATTGAGAATTCCACATTTGGGTGGAATTGGCTCACCAATCATTATCAAAATGAGTCGTTTGAATAGATTGGTGTAACGCCATTCCGGCAGTGGTGGCCAGTGTAGTGACTGTAATTAGATCCATTATCACAGCGATTAAAGTGAAAACAAATCTCTTAGATCTTTTTATAATTTGCTGTAACACTTCATTAATTAATTGTATTGAGGGGGAGGATTCCCAAGGTCTGGGCAAAGTTATTGGAATCCAGATTCCTTCTCGAGCTTGAATCAACATTACACTTTTCCTGGAGTCAAAATGGGAGTTAATACAAGTGTATAAATGACAATTAATGCATTGGACAGTTTGATTGTTCGTCCAAATTTTATTTTCCCACTAACAGCATGTGAGGAGGCTTAATACAACTCTATATGGGAACAGTCAGGTTGGAGGTAAGTAAAACGGAATATCTGGATCTACGTTGATACTGAGGGAGAGGGACAGTATCGGGGACAACAGACAGAATAGTTTCCCCTTCCCATACTTGTAGTCCTGACATGGTAATAGCCAATTTCTAAAGTTCTGGGTATTCTGGGCTCAGAATGGGGAGTATAATACGAGGCCTTGGGGCGGGGGGGTGGTGGTGCAGGGGTAATGCCTTCATCTTCCCATTTTAAGGGAAAGAATGAGCTGAACCTCCTGTGCAAAGTAGAATGATGATTCTCGTTCTCCCGATGAGAAATAAAATAAGTAGCCTCCAGGCATTCTCTTCTGCCAGAGGAGCAATTGTTTTTTAAATAGCTCTTTGGTGCCCAGTCTATTACTAAACCATATGAGTCATTTTTTAATATTACTGCATGTGAGTTAACAAAATCTTCCCAAACTAAGGTTTTAGATGGGCCCTCAAAATTTTTAGGGCATGGTTTCCCTGCAGGTTTATATTGAAAGTATGGGGTATCTCCCATTACTCCCCCTTTCATGTGTTTTAAAGGAGAAAGGGAGAGGCTGGAGACCAAATGTCCTGGTTCCTCTGTAGCTGATCTCTCTGGAAGACAAGCAGCCCAGACTTGAGTTTCTAGATGGATATAACCAGGTGGATGTCTGAGGCACAGAGGGGGTTATTTATAACTCATGGTAATATTAAATGCAGTGCCTTTTTCTCCTGGTTGAGCGGGGCAACGGTCATTTGTAGCTCCAGGCATCCACACACTATTGTTAGTGTAGATTTCCGCAGGAGCATCCATCCAGGTGAGAGGCCAAATAAGTGGAGGAAAAGGCACATAAGTCCAATAAGAATAATTTTGTGTAGCAGGTAAATCAGTGTGAGAGGAAACTGGTGAGACAGAAAGTATAAGGAGGAGAATCATTAAATAAAACCTATTGTAGGCTACATTAAGTGTTGTAGGAGGAAGAGAAGAACAGGGGGGTGTTATTTTAGGCTAACAGAAATGGTGAGATTTTAGGTTTGTAAGGAGAAAAGGTAATTAGAAGTGGGATTAGTTAGATGGGTCTCCGTTGTCATCATGGAGGATTGAATCAGACGCATTGTGATTTGGCGTGCCAGCTTCTGAGGAGTTGGCACAGATCTCACCACGTCTGAGGGCGGTCTCTGACACGGACATCTTTTCTCTGTGGTTTTCGTTTGATGATCTCCTGGTGAAACACAAGCATATCCTCTTTCCCACGTTAAGTAGAATCAGAGACAATATTTAAAGGTTTGGGGAAATTCTGTAAGGCAGTAATGACAGCAATTAACTCTGCCTTTTGAGCAGAGGTATAAGGGGTAGAAATAAGCTTGTTTGTAGGACCTACATAACCAGCATTTACATTGCTGGAGCCATCAGTGAACACTGTAACAGCCTCAGGAATGGGCTGATCTTTGGTCAATTGAGGGACCACCCAAGAAGTCATTTTTATAAAATCAAACAATTTGTTTTTTGGGTAACAATTGTCAATAATGCCAATACATTAATCAACTGAATTTGCCACAGTGCGGAATGTTGAAAGGCGGCTTGAACTTTGAGCTGATTTAAAGGAACTACGTTTAAATTCGGATCAAATCCGGAAATTTTAAGTATTCTACACCGTGTCTGTCCAATTAAAATGGCCATTTGGTCCAGATAAACAGACAAAGTTTTTGACACAGAATGAGGAAGAAAACACCAGTCTACTAAATCATTATGTTGAACTATTAGCCCAGTAGGGGAATGCAGTGAAGCAAAAACTAGAAGCTGAAAAGGCTGATATGGCTGCACTCTAGATAACTGGGTGGTTTAGGTTCTTTCCTCTATGATTTCCAGTTCTTGTGAAGCCTCAGGGGTCAAAGTCCTGGGACTTCGGAGATTGGAATCTCCCTGCAGCGTAGAAAACAAGTTAGACAACGCATAGGTCGGAATGCCTAAAGTAGGTCTTAAATAATTAATGCTACCTAAAAGTTTTTGGAAATCATTTAAAGTTTTCAAAGAATCTCTCCTAATTTGAACTTTTTGAGGTTGAATACATTGTCTATTGACCACCATTCCTAAGTATTGAACAGGAGTGGTCTGTTGAATTTTTATCCTTAGTGATGTGTAATCCAGCCTCTGTAACATGGTGGCTCAAAATTTGATAACAGTCAATTAATTCTTTATCAGTGGGGGTAGCAATTAAAATATCAGCAATATAATGAAGAATATAGGCCTGGGGAAATCGGGCTCGAACTGGTGAAAGCACTTGTCCAACATAAAACTGGCAGATTGTCGGGTATTCAGCTTTCCCTGAGGAAGCCCTTTCCATTGATAATGAGCTGCAGGCTCCTGATTATTGACAGATGGTACAGCAAAAGCAAATTTTTCACAATCCGATTTATGTAAAGGAATATGAAAAAAAATCTTTAAGATCAGTAAGTATGAGAGGCCGATTTTTAGGTATTAAAGCAGGGGCAAGCATTCTGTGTTGGACAGCCCCCATAGGTTTACTTACAGGGTTAATGGCCCTGAAATTGGTTACCATCTGCCACTTGCCTGATTTCTTTTTTACTAGAAACACAGGAGAATTCCAGGGGGAAAGAGAAGGTTCCACATTTCCAAGTTGTAACTCTTCAGAAACCAAGTGAGTTAAAGCATCCAGTTTTTCTTTAGAAAGTGGCCAAGCGGCCACTGCTGAATCCAAACGGGTGTGTCAGATTTCCATTGTAAAGGGATAGGATCAGGAGGTGTGGCATTGGCCGCCATTAAAAACGATAACCTAAATCAGCCCTATTTTCTTTTATAGTAACTGGGAGGGTCTTAGTAATCCCGTCATGTTTTGGACCGAGACCGAGTCCAGGAACAAACCCCATGTTTTCCATCATATGCTGACTGGGAGCACTATAAGAATTACGTGGAATATTAATTTTAGCCCCAGTATCTATTAGGCCCTCAAACTTTTTTACTTGAATATGTATGGTGCAGATGGGCCATTGTTTAGAAATTACATTAATCCAATAAGTAGCTTTCTCCAGAGCCTATCCCAGGGCCACGTGTCTTATCTCCTTTGTTTAAAATGATATTAGGTAGTAAAAGCAATTGAGCTTGTTTTACAGTAGTAAAAGAAACAGGAGCTTGGCCTGGGGCACGTCATTTATTGCAAGCTCTCATACACACCTTTGTTACTTGTTTTGTGGTAAGAGCATCAAAGCCTAATTGGGCATAAGTATCAGAGAAAGCTCAGAGCCTGTTAGCTGAGCCTGAGTAATTAGAATGCCACTAGTCCAATTTAGCTGAGCCTGCAGACGGACCTCCTCTGCCCACCAGGCTGAGATGGGGTTAGAACAGCTTTTTGCCAAAAGGTCCTAGTCTAAAGGAGGCAAAGTGACCTCCATACAAAAATGTGTAATACCATTTTAACATAAGAAGAAGTAGGACCATACCGAGTATAAGCATCCTTAAATTCTTTTAAAAAGGTAAGATTGCAAGGTACATAATGATGCAGACTGGAATGAGAGTGTGAGAAAGGGGCATTGAAGGAGCAGAAGAGGCAGAAGATTACTGGCGTCCGTGTGTGAAGAAGGGTACAGAGAAGCGGCTGGGTGGATGGCAAAGTGACTGGTTGAGGAACCAAAACGACAGGAGGGTGAAGGGCTGTAGTAGATGGGGGAGGGCCTGGAGAATTATAGGTAAATTGTAGTTTGATCCTGGAGCCATTAGCTGACACCAGAGGCTTGAAGAGAGAAGAATTAGCATATCTATGGTCCTGGGCTGTGTGAGTCCTGGCCGTGGGAGCTTCAAGTACTGGCTCTTCCTGAAAAGAAGTAAGATCAGTAGGGGGTAACGTTAAGCCCAAGTCACTGGAGTTAGATATTGAAGTCTCAGTATCGTTAAATGGGGGAGGAGTAGACAAAGGGAGAGGCTGATCAGATGATGGTGGTCATGTGGGAGAGGAAGGTTGAGGAGGTATTAGGATGGCATGAACCAAGGCCCAATCACCCCAAACAGTGATGGGAACATAATTCTCTGTTGAGACGAGTTCCTGGAAAGTACCAACAAGATCCCACACTTTTACATACACAGTTTTGTCAGGCATATGAGCCAAAGCTAAGCCATCATATCCCCTGTGACCTGCACGTACACATCCAGACGGCCGGTTCCTGCCTTAACTGATGATATTCCACCACAAAAGAAGTGAAAATGGCCTGTTCCTGCCTTAACTGATGGCATTACTTTGTGAAATTCCTTTTCCTGGTTCATCCTGGCTCAAAAGCTCCCCCACTGAGGACCTTGTGACCCCCACCCCGCCCACCAGGACAACCTCCTTTGACTGTAATTTTCCTTTACCTATCCAAATCCTATAAAACGGCCGCACACCTATCTCCCTTGCTGACTCTCTTTTTGGACTCAGTCTGCCTGCACTCAGGTGAAATAAACAGCCTTGTTGCTCACACAAAGCCTGTTTGGTGGTCTCTTCACACCGACGCACATGAAAGTTCCTTTTTCAGGAAACCAAGGACAGTATTTTCCCACTGCCCTGAATAGAGTGACCATATTTTCCATGGGCACTCAACCCTTCCCTGTTTTAACTGGAGTTTAATATAGAAGAGAGAAGTATAATTTTTAGACTCCATGTGACCCATAGTTAACCTGGACCATACACAGGCTACTCACCAGTCGTCAGGGAGTCGAACAAACGTTTCAGTGAACCAATGACGTTTCTCTGCACCTACCAAAGGGAATCTGGTTCCCACATGCACTTGGGAAAAAGAAAAAACCACATTGGTGCACCAGATATTGGGGGAACTCTCCCCTGATAATTCAACGTTATTTCACATAGGTTCTTTTCTATTTCCCTAAGTGTTGGCCGGTCTGAGAAATAAAGGGAAAGAGTACAAGACAGAGAAATTTTAAAGCTGGGTAACCAGGGGAGGCTTCTGATGTCAGCAGGTTCCCTGATGCCCCCCAAGCTGCAAAACCAGCAAGTTTTTATCAGTGATTTTCAAAGGGGAGGGAGTGTACAGATAGGGTGTGGGTCACAGAGATCACATGCTTCACAAGGTAATAAAATATTATAAGGCAAATGGAGGCAGGGTGAGATCACAGGACTGGGGCAAAATTAAAATTGCTAATGAAGTTTCAGGCACGCATTGTCATTGATAACATCATATCAGGAGACAGGGTTTGACAGCAGACAACTGGTCTAACTAAAATTTTACTAGGTGGGAATTTTCTCATCCTAATAGGCCTGGGAGAGCTACAGGAGAGTGGGGCTTATTTCATCCCTCATCTGCAACTGTAAAAGACAGACATTCCCAGAGTGGCCATTTTAGAGACCTACCCCTGGGAATGCATTCTCTTTCTCAGGGCTGTTCCTTGCTGAGAAAAGGAATTCAGCAATCTTTCTCCTATTTGCTTTTGAAAGAAGAGAAATATGGCTCTGTTCCACTCGGCTCTCAGGCAGCCAGACCTAATGGTTATCTCCCTTGTTCCCTGAACATCGCTATTATCCTGTTCTTTTTTCAAGGTGCCCAGATTTCATATTGTTTAAATACATGTGCTTAAGAACAATTTGTGCAGTTAATGCAATCGTCACAGGGTCCTGAGGCAACATACATCCTCAGCTTATTAAGATGATGGGATTAAGAGATTAAAGTAAAGACAGGCATAGGAAATCACAAGAATATTGATTGGGGAAGTGATAAATGTCCATGAAATCTTTACAATTTATATTCAGAGATTGCAGTAAAGACAGGCATAAGAAATTATAAAAGTATTAATTTGGGGAACTAATAAATGTCCATGAAATCTTCACAATTTATGTTCTTCTGCCATGGCTTCAGCCGGTCCCTCCGTTCGGGGTCCCTGACTTGCCACAACAATGGCAGTATGGCCGTCTGTCCCAACACTTCAGAAAAGTCCTAGTGACACAGATCTGGTCTTTGGAGATAGTGCCAGCTTTTGAGCCCCAGTTCCAAAGGTTCAAATTTCCCTTCAAGTAATATTTTTGGGCTTCTTGGGAGGCCAAACACCAATTGTGACGCCTCTTGAGCTCCCAGCTTGCTTCCTGGGCCCTGCACACCACTGATAACATTGACAGGCTGGGGAGCCCACTGCTTCAAGGTCTGGGGCCTTCCAGACCTCTCCCACCAGGCTGGCCCAAGCGCCCTGAGAAGAGTGGTGCTTCCCAGAACTACTGGGCTACCAGTTCTGCCAGACCTCAGAGAGGGTGGTAGTGGCCGAGAAAGAAGCAAGGTAGAGGGCACAGCCTTCATGCAGGTAGCACCTCCCAACTTTGCCTTTCCACTAAGCAGCCATTTATCTGGGCTGGAATCAGGGACAGGGACACAGAAGTCTCCCCTAGAATTGCAGGGCTTTGGAAAAAAAGGCTCCCAAGTGAAGGTAGCCTTGCTGTCCCTCATTGCATCCAAAAGTGAGCCCAACATCTAAAAATCTAAACAATTGAACTCATGGACCTAGAGAGTAGAGATGGTTACCAGAGGCTGGGAAGGGTAATGGGTGTTCATGGTAGAGATGGGAATGGTTAAAGGGTACAAAAAAAAAAAAAAAAAAATTGAATATATAAGACCTACCATTTGCTAGCACAACAGGGTGACTATAGTCAATAATAACTTAATTGTTCATTTAAAAATAACTAAAACAGTGTAACTGGATTGTTTGTAACACAAAGGATACATGCTTGAGGGGACAGATACCCTACTCTCCATGATGCGATTATTACAGTGCATGCTTGTATCAAAACATCTCGTGTACCCCATAAATATATACACCTAGTATGCACCCACACACATTAAAAATTAAAAAACAAAGCAGAACCAAAAACACAAAAGCGAGTCCAACAGTCTAGACATAGAGAACCTTCGCATACGTAGAAATACTCCTTAGAGAGCTGGAGTTCCTGGTGTGGTACTACAAAGGTCCTGGAAGTCCTCCTGCCTTACTTCGAGTTCGTGAGAGGCCAGAGCTACTTCTAGAACAGTTCTGGCTGCCCTCCCAGGGGAGCGGGGGACTGCAGGTCACCCTGACTCAGTGCACTCTGCGCATCTGAGTTGCAGGCGGGGCGGGTCACCCGAGTCCGCGGTCCGGATTCTTCGTGGGTGTTACCTGGAGTTTCCTTTGCACCGGTGCTGGAGGCCAACCCTTCCTAGTCCCACCAGCTGGGTCCTGCCACACGAAAAGGACTCAGAGGCCCTAGACAGACATCCCCTGAACTTCCTTCTGACTCACAGAAACAGTGAGCATCATCTGCAGGGGTTCCGCTAGCCCCTGGCTTTGCTTCCTGCCCCGCAGCCTCCAGTAAGGTTTCCCTAACGCTCTCTCCAGGAGTGCAGGGGGCGCCGACGGACTTATTTAGGGTCGCTACTGCCAAGCAGCAAAGAGCGAACCTGAGGCCCGGTACTGGGGGCTGTGGTGAGAGGCGCCCCTTTCTTTCTTGCCACCGCCCCTACCCCCAGCTCCCTGCTAGCCTATTCTGCCAAAGCTGAGATCTTCTCTTGAATCCCGGGAGCAAGAAGAGCTGGCAGCGCAGACTCCCAGAATCCGGCTTTCCTTAAGAAAAAACGGATAGGCTGAGTTCGTGTGCGTGGATGTGCATGTGTCGGTGTGCGTGTTTAGGGGGCAGTATGTATCCCCGTTTGCATAAAACACGCCTGTTTTTGGAAACAGAAACACACAGGGTTGCTTTCGGGTCTGGGTGTGGTTAGTTTGGGTTACTGCCCGCTCGCCCTTTAGGGAGCGGCTGGTGAGGGCGCGTCTGTTCCAGTGAGTGCTGGCTGTCTGCTGGACTGTCTATGAATGCAGAAGGCAGAGCGTGTGGCGGGGATCCTGCGGTAATGCGCGCACCTGCTGGTCTGCAGTCGCGAGTGGAACGGGTGTGGAAATTCTTGGGCTGACCTGTGGGCTGCAGCACCCGCTCCGCTCCGCGGGTGGCAGCTGGACCCCAGCGCGCTCAGCTCTCAGGTGCTTCAGCGAAGTGGGGTGTGGAGCAAGACAGATAGAGACCCAGGCATAGACCATCTCCGCCAGGCAGCTTGGCAAACAGGGGGCAGAATTGCAGGGCACCTGTATAAGCCAACTTCGGCGCGGCAGTGGAGGGTCCTGGCTTGGGGTGGGAGATGCTGGACCCTCAGTCGAGGATTTGGAGATACAGTGTCAGTTTAGCACTCTCCCCAACCTCTCTTCCCCTCCTGCCCATCCCAGAGGAGTGAGGTGGAGAAAGGTTGGCTGCCAGACTGGCACCAAAACAGCCTTCTTTTGGGGCCTAGGGTGCCAGGGCTCAAGGGGTCGGAGGATAGCCAGAGAAGCACCCCAGGTGGTCCAAAGAGATCAAATTTTGAGGACCCCTCCCTCCTCTTTTCCCTCCCCTTTTCTCTTCTCCACCACTCCTTCCCTGCGGTGGGCTCTTTCAGCTGTAGTCCCTTTAGAACCCAGGACTACTGATCAACCTCGTTGGGGGTTCAGGTGCCTGGACTCGGGTCCCTCATTGCCGTGACAGGAGGGAGTGCGAGGCAGGAATTTAGGAGCCAAGGAGGTGAGAGAAGCTCTGGCCCTTCATTGTAGGTGACGCCAAACTATCCTCGACTTGCCCCGACTCTTAGTTGAAAGTTCTCTGTCCTCTCCCAGGCTCTCCAGCTTCCCAAGCAATGACCTCAATGAAAAAAATGACAGCGGGGCGGACTGCCGGCGCTCCAGAGTACCAGCGCCGGCAGTGCGAGCTATGACGCAATCAGAGCTCGGTCGGTCCTTTGATTGGCTAGTCCTGGACACTTTGGATTGGCCACGGGGGCTGGTGGGGACCCCCCTCCCGCTATCTCTGTAATAAGAGCGGGGGTTCGCAGGGAAGGCGCGCACAGCAGGCGTGGTGTTCATCCGAGGTCGACCAGCCGCTCGCGCTGCCCTGAAACTCGTCTCCAGGTGAGGAACTTCCCATTCCCCATTCCGCTCACTCTAATAACCTGCTTCTTCGATTAATTCATCCAGTTTGCTGCATCACCCAGTTTGCTCCATCTGCCTGTCTGCCTCTCCGCCGCCATCTGGTCCTACCTTACAGCGGTGGTCCTAGTTCTCTTCCAGGCTGTGGAGAAGGCGAGCGGTTAGGGTTGTCCCGGCATTTTCTCCTACCAGTGCGAGAGGAGCCCAAGCATCCGCATGGCTCAGCGTGGGCGCTGGAAGCGCGGCGAGCCGAGGTAGGCGGGTCTGCGATCCTGGCGTTGGGGCCCGGCTGAGCGCAGAATTCTGCCGAGTTGGGTCCGGGAGCGCACTGACTTTGTCCTTCAGGATCCTGTTTCGTCCCCGGGAGGTCGGAACTCTGAGCTTTCCTCTGAGGCGCCTCCTGGTGAGCCTTCCCGGGATTCGGGTCCGGATCTGAGGCAGTGTTGTTAGCCGACTAGAACCCTGGGCGCTCACCTCGCGGAGCTGCTGCCCAGCATCTGCTGCTAAAGTGCGCTCCGGTAGAGGGCTGGCTTTGCGGGCGAGTCCTGAGACACCCGTACCTGGCACGTTAAAAATTTCCCCAGTTCCAAGACTGAGAGATGAGCGCTCCTTTCTAATCCACCCTTCCCACCTTCCCCTCGCATGCGTTGGCGCGAAGCCTAGCAGAGGAGAAGGCGAGAAGACAGGCGCAAGGGGAGAGCAGGTCTACAGCAAGATGCGTCCACGCCTGGTTTCGGCATAAATTAGGGCAGAAGTGTGGGTTTGTGTGCACGGGCACGTGTGGCTTCTGCCTGGCCTTCAACAAAATAGAACCAAAATTCATCTGTTCTCTCCATCCTTCCCCTAGGACACCTTTTTCTGCTTTGTTAAGCCATTAACTCACTGCAATGTATCTCTTGAGATTCACAGCAGCCCTTCCTGCAAATGAAGGGAACAGAGGCTCAGGCAGGTGAAGTAACTTGCCTGAGGTCACATGGCGGTTGTGGCAGAGGCAGGACTGGAACCTAGATCTGTGATGGTGCAGTAGTAACGTCATCCTTCCTTTACAGAGAGGCGGCATGGGTTTCCAGAAGTTCTCCCCCTTCCTGGCTCTCAGTATCTTGGTCCTGTACCAGGCGGGCAGCCTCCAGGCGGTGCCATTCAGGTGAGACAGCCTGGAGCCAGGGGCGCCTTCTGCTCCCACTGCCCCTAGGACCGGACAGCTCTGTGCCTCTGAAGTCACGCGTGGCTCCTGGTGAATCAGTGCCCACAGGTGGACTCTGGCTTCATGCCCTGTCCGCTGGGAGTCGCGGTGGCCACATCCCCAGGGGAAGAAGCAGAGATCAGGAAGCCTGGCTGCCTATCCTGGGGAGGGGCAGGCAGTGGCTCACAGCCTGCAATGAGTTTGCTTCCCCTCCACAGGTCTGCCCTGGAGAGCAGCCCAGACCCGGCCACACTCAGTGAAGAGGAAGCGCGCCTCCTGCTGGCTGCACTGTTGCAGGACTATGTGCAGATGAAGGCCAGTGAGCTGGAGCAGGAGCAGGAGACAGGGGGCTACAGGTGAGGCTCCCCAAGCGCCCAGTACAGGGCCTCCTCTCCCCGCAGCATACCAAGAAGGCAGATCCCAAGAGGCAGGAGAGAACACACTGTCCAGGAGTCCAGCAAGCTGATTTGTCCAGCGGGCTCCCTTTCTCAAGTTCCAAGGGAGACGGAGGTCCTAGTGCATCTGGAGGGACTGTGGTTAGACACAATAAAAAGCTCCGTTTCTGAAAGCTGTTAGGACATAGATGTAGAAGCTTTTTCTAGACATAGAAAAAACTCAATTCTGAAAACTGATAGGAAATGAATGGGGAGGTGTGGAATCGTTCACTGTGGGAATTGCTCTTGTAGTACTGGGAGATCTCCCAGCATTGGATGAGTTAAGACTGGTAAGGGTGAAGCCAGGGATAGACCCAATATCTCACCCACCTCTCTTGAGCATGAGGGACTGAATATCATGTGAATTCCAGAAAAAATCATCCTTCCCCATTCAGCCCTTCTCTACACGGCCCTGACCCACTGACCCTCTCAGCTCTCCTAATGGAGTGTTTGTGAGCTGCCCTCCTGCCTGCCCCACCTGATCCCACTCGACATGTCCCCTGCCTGGTCCAACCTTCTGAGTGACTGCCCATGGGGACAGTCCCTAGTGCATGGTACTGTCTGTTATGTCCTTCCCTTGCAGCTTAAACAGTCCTAGATTTAAGTAGTGTAGTAATCTGAGTGCCTGTCTGCAGGGCACATACTTGCAGTACCTGAACAACTTTCATATGTTCCCTGGCATCAACTTCGGGCCTGAAATGCCTGGCAAGAATAGAGACATAGCCAGCAGCTTGCAGAGGGACCACTACCCCACTTCAGTGTACCCCTGATGGCAGCTGAACTCCTCTCGCCTCTCCTGATTCCCCTTCTTGCTCCACTTTATGAACTTGATGCATGTGGATTCCTCTCTGATTTGTCTTCATGCTGGTATTGGTAGCTTTGCTTATGACAGAGAATGTTTTGAAGACCTCAGGATGGAAGGGAAGACAGCAGAACTTACTGACCACATTAGAGATAAGAGAAAATAAGGGAAGCTTCTTGAGACTGTAGAGGGTGTTATGACAGAGCCATCCAATTTCTGCTTCTAAATGTACCATCGTAAAATAAGCACACCCTAATGCCTTGGCACTTGATGAATCAATCTATTTTTCTAAAATGAACTGAGCTGTGGTGCTCGTTGCTCTGGTCCACATCCAAGGCTTGTGGGTGTCCAGTGCCTATGCTCAGAAGTGTTCTTAACTTCAGGGTAGCTGGATATGGGGCTTGGTGGGTCATCTCTGTGACCCACCTAAAGCAGCAAGAACAGTGTGTGAAGGAGCTGGTAAGTACTTCTGGGAGAGGATGCTACAAACCCTGTTCTCTGAGATTCTTCTGAAGACTTTAGGGAATTTCATTTTCCTGTGGTAAGGGGTAGTGTTGGTGCCTGTGGCTGGGGTATGGTCTCTATATACTCCTTGTGTATCTTGGGGTGGGTCTGGGCTTTGTCGCCCACTTCTTCCTTGAATGGTCAGTGCAGGGTTTCAGCCTGTGCCCCATGGCTTGGAATTGTTTTTTCTTCTTTCTTTTCATGATGGTCTTTGGGCAGAGCTCCTGGCAAAGACTGCCAGGCCATTTCCCCTAACAGCTTTGATAATTGCAGTTTCAAGAAACACTTACTGTTAGGTGGTGTGTCAAAGCGTTGCAGTTCTCTTTACGAAGGTCCCATGAGGTGGGCTCCTCCCCCAGCTTTTCACTCACAGGTCTTCTCTTCTTTCACCATCTTGCAAATCAGCTCTGCTGCCCAGAAGAGAGCCTGCAACACTGCCACCTGTGTGACTCATCGGCTGGCAGGCTTGCTGAGCAGATCAGGGGGCATGGTGAAGAGCAACTTCGTGCCCACCAATGTGGGTTCCAAAGCCTTTGGCAGGCGCCGCAGGGACCTTCAAGCCTGAGCAGATGAATGACTCCAGGAAGAAGGTAAAGGTAACTACCCTTATGCTATGGGATGAGAGGGGGAAGGGACTTGGAGTTAAAACCTACATTTTGAAAACCTCTGCTCTGGTAGGTTCTTTAGGTTCCTTCTGTCCAATTACATTCTTCCTCCTGAGGTAGTGAGTTCTTTCTGGAACCTAGCTTGATGTCAGAATGCCCTAGCATTCTGTGTCATTTTTCTGAGAAGGGAAATGGAAGGAAAAAAAAAAAAAGCTTGCTGGATTCAGAAAGGGAGAGGTCTGCAAACCTTAACCAGGGCCAGTCTTCATTAATTAGGCTGGTTTCAGAAAGGGCTCAACCCATGACTACAGATTCAGATGGATGAGCTGTAATCATAACCTACTACCAAGATTAATAGATGCAGTTGAATTATTGTAGTCTTCATTTGCCTTACAAGCCTGCTTACCTCTCATATCCATAATTCATAAATGCTGTTTAAAGAAGCACTTCTGTAAATTAGTATTTTTTTCAGTAATAATTGTGATTATTCATGACTTATCTTCTACTTTTTTTTTCTTTTCTTTCTCCTTTTATCATCTTCTTCCTTTTCCTCTTCTTTCTCCTCCCCTTCTTCTCCCTCCTCTTCATTTTTTCCCCTCATCTCAGGTTATCATGCAACTGAACTCACGGTTTCTATTAATTTCTGTTGACAACAACTTGGTGAGAATGCCCCATGGAAGATATACATGTTTGCCTCCTAAGATACTGAAAAAAAAAGCACCTTTGTCACTTGAAAGGAATGAAACTGAATGCAAAATAAGCTAATTCCATATTTATTGTGCATCATTTTTATATTTAATTCTATGTCCAGTAAATGTGATGGCATTTCTCATTGACTTATCTGGTAGCAAACTGGTTCTTTGAGAGCCATCCTGTTGATTATGCAGCTCCACCAAACCTTAGGGGGGCAGGAAATCACTGCCTGTTGTGGTCTCTGAGGACACATGGTAATGGTGATGCTGTGCCTTGTTATCTAAGAATATGATTGTATAATTTGTTTAAGAAAATGCCAATATTGTGCCATTTGTGAACTTCATCAAGATTAAAAGCATATTTTGGATACATTTGTTTCAAAACCTTGGTGATGCATTACAATTTGATTTCCTATGTAATAATAATAATGATGATGATGATGATAATAAATATTTTTGAGTGCTTACTATGTATGGGTCAGATATTATTTTAAAACAGTGCTTTATATATGTGAATTCATTTAATCTTCATGACAAAACCATGAAGTAGATGCTATTATTCATGTCCGTTCACCTCTGAGGAAACAGAGGCAGGGAGAAGTCCAAGGTCACACACAGATAGATAGTGGTGGACCCAGGTATTGGGCTTCAGGGCTTACAGTGGAAATCACTGCACTATATGCCTTTCAACAGTGGCTCCTGATGTTTTTCAGAGACTTGTGAGCCATTCTTTGGCCTAGCTGCCTGATAAAATAGACCCTCAGATTTTGGAGATGCGTAACAAATTTTAAACATAAAAACAATCTAGTCTTTACATAATATAATGAATTTTTGTACCCATATTTGTTGGCTTTGAAAACGATCAGTTGCTACTGTTGTTATGTCTGTATATCATCTATATCCCTTCCTCCAGTGTATTATCATGTCAGTATATCCATAAATAAATATTTCATCATGTATTTCCAAATGGGAAGGGCTTTTAAAATATAATCACAATTTCATTTAACAACTAAAATAAATGTACAATAATTTTAAAATTTTTAAATATTACACATCAGTCATGGTTCAAATTCTCCATGTATCATGTAATATAAATGATAAGATGAAGAATTTACATATATTTATATATATGTGAAACCAGGGCTCAGATTGAATCTTCACATTGCTGCTGGTTAATAATAAGTTTTAATTTAAGGCTCTCACAAATTAGAGGTTCCTCCCTCATCCATTTTCTGCCTTGTTGTTTATTTGTTGGAGAGACTAAGTTATTTGTCCAATAAAGAGTTCTACATTCTGCATCCCTGTGGTTAGGTTTAACAGTTATGTCCTGTGAATCAGCAGTTGCATCTCGAGTGAGTGATGGGGAAAAGAAATAGGGGATGAGACCAGAGAGTAGATGAAGGTGAAGACAGATTATGTAGTAATCTTTGTAGGGCACAGGAAACACTGGCTTTCTATTAGTCAGTCTCTAGCCAGGGAAACAGGAACTACCTCAGTAATTTTAACATAAATAATTTAATAAAAGGAATTGGCTAAATCAGTATTAGTGTAGTGACAAAGTGAAAGAGAAGAGTAATTCAGAGACAGAAACCACAGGAAGAGGCCACCATCCTCGAGTCTATGGGAATAAAGAGGAGAGGGGAGGTAAGCAGGATCTAGAGCCTGCAGGAGGATTCTCAGACCAATCAAGATGGGAAGCTGGCAGATGCTGGTATCTCTGAGGGGTTATCTCTGGTATCTCTGAGGCGATTCTAGAAGTAGGGAAAAACAAAACAAAACTTAAAACTGGAAACAACCTCACTGCCAGGGTAGAGCATATCTGTGGGTGATGCCAACAGAAATAAAAGTCGAAATTGGAAGGAACCTGTTTCTTCTTATTCCAGATGCCTCTCGTCTCCTCTTAGGACCCTTAATTAGTAGAGCCTAAAAGGGGTTCAACTGACAGAGGAAAAGTTGGTTTGCAAAGTCCCAGCCCTAGTATTTCATAGTAAACATGTGATTTTAAATTTACATATAGGGAAGTTCATTTTTGTGTGATGTACCATTATATGAGTTTAAAAAATACATTGTCATCCAATTACCACCACCATGGAGATATAAAACAGTTCTATTCCTTCCCCGAATTCTTCCATGTTTCCCCTTTGCAGTTAATCACTCCTTCCACCCTCAGCCTCTGATCACCACTGTTCTATTTTTTGTCCCTATAGTTTTGCCTTCCCAAGAATGTCATATACATGTAGCTTTTTGGTCTATCTTTTACTCAGCATAAGGCATTTCAGATTGATCCATATTGCTGGATGTATCAATAACTTGCTTCTTTTTATTACTGTGTAGTATTACATTCCTGCATTGTGCCACAGTTGATTTATCAATTTACCCAAAGAAGGACAGTTGAGTTGTTTCTCATTTGGAATTTACGAATGGAGGTGCTATAAACATTCACGGATAGATTTTTGTGTGAAGATGAATGTAATGGGCTAAATAGGACACCCCAAAGGTGTCCATGTCCTAATCACTGGAACCTACGTTTTTACCTTACTTGGAAAAAGGGTCTTTGCTAATGTAATTAAGAATCTTAAAATGAGATCATCCTGAATTATCCAGGTGTGTCCTAAATCCAATGACATATCCTTACAAGAGATTCACTCAGAAGACACATGTGGAGATGGTGACACGACAGAGGCAAGGAGGCACAAGCCAAGGAAGTCTGTGGTTACCAGAAACCAGAATCACAGAACAGTCTCTGGAAGAAGAGCAGCCCTGCTGATACCTAGATTTTGGACTTCCAGCTTCCAGAACTGTGAGAGAATAATTTCTGTTGTTTTAAGCCACAAAGTTTGTGGTAATTTGTTATGACAGCCCTAGAAAACTAATACAATAAATTTTCATTTCTTTTGGTAAATGCCTTGGACTGGGATTGCTCGGTTATTTGGAAAGTGTGTGTTTAACTCTATAAGAAATTGCCAAACTATTTTCTGAAGTGGCTGTACCACTTTGGCTTCTTGCCAACCATGTATGAGAGCTCTAGTATTTCCACAAATAGGTATGTAGCAGTATCTCATTACTGTTTTATTTTGCATTTCCCTAATGACTAATGATGTTGAGCATCTATTTTACCATATGTTTATCACCTTTATTGAAGCGTCTGTTTAAATCTTCTGCTAAATTTTTATTGGTTTGCTTGCTTTATTATTGTTGAGTTTTTAGAGTTCTTTATATGTTGTCAATGCAAGATTGTTTTCAGATATATAATTTAGAAACTTCCTTCTCCTGAATCTGTGAATTGTTTTTTCATTTTCTTAGCAGTGTCTTTCACAGAGAAAAGTTTTAATTTGAATAAGATCCAATTCATAATTGTTTTATTTTATGTACTGTGCTTTTGGTTCATGTCTAAGAACTCTTTGCCTAACTAAGGTCCCAAGGTCACAATAACTTTATTTTATACTTTCTTGTAAAAGTTTTATATTTTATATGTAGGTTAGTGATCTATTTTGAGTTAATTTTTGTATAAGGTGAGAGGCATAGGTTGAAATTCATAACTGTGAATATAGATACCCAATTGTTTCAGTGCCGTTTGTTAAAAAGACTGTTATATCACCATTTAATTGCCTCTGCACCTTTGTCAAAAAGCAATTGATCATATTTGTGTGGGTATATTTCTAGGTTCTCAATTCTGTCTAATTGATTGATTTGACCATTCTTTTGCCAACGCTGTACTGTCTTGATTAGTGTAGTGTTAAAGCGAATCTCAAAATCAGGTAATGTGGGTCTTCCAACATTATTCATTCTTGTTCAAAAATATTTTAGCTACATCTAAAATATTTTCTACATCTTTTGCACATTTTAGAATCAGTATGTCAGTATCTACAAAATTTCTGATGAGATTTTTAATGGGATTGTGTTAAATCAGTAGGTTAATTTTGGATGAATTAGCATATTAATAATATTAAGTCATCCAATTCATGAACACAATACATGTTTTCACTTTTTTAGGTTTTCTTTTTTTTTTCTTCATCAGTGTTTTCAGTTTTCAACAGAAAGATTCTACACATATCTTGTTAGATTTGTAACTATTTTATTTTTTGGTGTTAATGTAAATGGTACTTAAACATTTTTATTTTAATTGTTCATTGCTAGTAGATAGAAATACAATATTTAAAATATTAACATTGTATACTGTGACCTTGCTAAACTAAATTATTCATTTTGTGAGGTTTTTTTGGTTGTTTCTTTCAGGGTTTTCTATGTAGACAGTTACGTTTTCTTCTAGTAGAGTTAGTTTGAATTCTCCCTTTTACATCAACTTATCTTTCATTTCTTTTTATTGACATATTACACTGGCTATAACTTCCAATATGATGTTGAATTGGAGTAATAAGTACAGACATCCTACTCAATCTTTGTGGTGATATTAAAGAAAAGTCCATACATTCTTTGGTACTACTTCCTTCAAAATGGTAAGTCAATATCCCCTTCCTTTAAGTGTGAATTCTATTGACTGACTTGCTTTTAGCAATAGAATGTGACAGAGGAGATGGTATGTGACATGTAATTAGAACATATAAGGTATTATAGTATCCTCCTTGCTTTCTTTCTTGGGTTACTTGCTCTGGGGGAAGTTAGATGACTTGTGAAGACATTCAAGCACCTATGAGAGGCCTACATAGCACGGAACTGAGGCGTCCTGACAATAGCCATGTGTGAGCAAAGTGGGGTTGCAATCAGCTTCGTTGGTGCCAGTTAAGCCTTCAGATGACTGTAACCCCCGTGGATACCCTGCCTGCAGCCTTATGAGAGACCTTGAGGAAGTACCATCAAGCTAAGTTATTTCTAAATTCCTATCCCACAGAAACTATGACCAAAAAAAATTGTTGTTTTAGGCCACTAAGCTTTGGGGTAGTTTGTTATGTAGCAATAAAGAATACAGTCTTTCAACATTAAATATGTTAGCTATAAATTTTTTAATAGATGCTCTTCATCAGGTTAAGAACCTTCCCTTTGATACCTAATTTGCTGAGAGTGTTTTTTTTTTTTTTTTTTTTTTTTTTTTTTTTTTTTTT
>NW_016807378.1:1000224-1011301 GCF_001698545.2 Rhinopithecus bieti | reverse complement strand
TTTTTTTTTTTTTTTTTTTTTTTTTTTTTTTTTTTTTATCATTGTGGATTAATATGAGAACTTTTGTGGAAGCTAGATGATGAGAACACACGTACACATAGAGGGGAACAACATACACTGGGGCTTATTGGAGGGTGGAAGGTGGGAGGACAAAGAGAATCAGGAAAAATAACTAATGGATACTAGGTTTAATACCTGGGTGATGAAATAATCTATACAGCAAACCCCCATGACACATGGTTATCTATGTAACAAACCTGCACATCCTGCACACGTACCCCTGAACTTAAAAGTTAAAAGAAAAAAGAAAAAAAAAATTCCAAGTGTTTTTCCTGCATCTATTGATATAGTCATAATTTTTTTCTTTAGTTTGTTAGTATGGTAAATTAATTGATTTGAAAATGTTGAAACAGACTTGCATTTTCAGAATAAACTCCACTTGGTTGTGATGTATTATTCTTTTTATATACTGCAGGAATCTATTTGCTAATAAATTTGTAGAAGAATATTTTGAGTTTATGTTCAAGGAGAGCATTAGTTTTGATTTTAAGATTTTGTTTTAGGGTGTTAGGGTACTGCTAGCCTCATAAAATTAGTTGGGAAGTATTCCCTCCTCTTGTTTTCTGGCAGAGGCTTTTTAGAGTTGGTATTACTTCTTCCTTAAATGTTTGTAATAATTTACCAGTGAAGCCTCCTGGGCCTGGGTTTTCCTTGTAGAAAAGTTTTAAACTATATATTAAATGTATTTAATGGATATATAGGACCATTTTTATAGGACATTTCCTTCCTGAATGAGTTTTGGTAGTTTATGCCTTTCAAGGGATAGATTCATTTTTATCTAAGTTGATGAATTTATGGGCAGAATTATTCATAGTATTCCTTTATCATTGTTGTTATTGTCTGTAGGGTCTGCATTAACACTTTCACTTTCATTAATGATATTGGTAGTTTGTCTTCTTTTTCTTTTTTTCTTGGTCATTCTGGCTAGAGGATATAATTTATTGATCTTTACGGAGATTGAGCTTTTGGTTTCATTGTTTTTCTTTGTTTTCTATTTGTAATGTTATTGATTTATACTTTTATTGTTATTATTCCTTTCTTCTTTTTTCTTTGGTTATTATATAAAATTTTTTCCATTTTCTTAGGGGGAAAGCTTAGGTTGCTGATTTGAAACCTGTCTTTCTTTTTTTCCCCTAATATAAGTATTTAAAGTTATAAATTTCCCTCAAAGCACTGTTTTAACTATAAATTTTGTTTTGTGACATTTTAATTTTTATTCAAGACAAAATCTTTTCTAATTTATTTGAGAAATCTTTTAATACAGTTTTTTGGAAATGTATCATTAAATTTCAAATATTGCAGAATTTTCAATTTTCCATTTTTGATTTACATTTTAATTATGTGCATGATTTCAATTTTAAATACATGTTAATTATTATTATTTCAATAGTTTTGTGGAACAGACGGTGTTTAGTTACATGGATGAGTTCTTTAGGTGTAATTGCTGAGATTTTGGTGCACCCATCACCCCAGCAGTGTACAGTGCACCCAAGGCGTAGTCTTTTCTCCCTAACGCCCCTCCTGCACTTCCCCCAAGTCCCCAGAGTCCATTATATCATTCTTATGCCTTGCATCCTCATAGCTTAGCATTAATTTAAATTTCTAAATTTTAAATTTAAATTTTTGGCAATCAAATGTATTAATATTTTCCTTTACAATTTCTTTCTTTTTTACCCTCAAAACAGCTTCCCCCATGTGCAACTACACCAAGCTTTTATTTATATGTGCCTTAACTCCATGAATGGCAAAATTGTCAGAGACGATTTTTCAGGCATATTATACTTACAATCCAACTGGAACTTACTTTGTTGCGTGGGAATCAGAATATTGTCTGCAGCTTTTGATTAAGCTAAGCATATGAGGACGCAAAGGCATAAACATCATAGCGTAACGCTTGGTTAAGGAATAGCCATACTTTAAAAATTTTTAATTATGGCCGTTTCTTAATCAAAAAATCGGCCGGGCGCTGTGGCTCATGCCTGTAATCCCAGCACTTTGGGAGGCCGAGATAGGCGGATCACCCGACGTCAGGAGTTTGAGACTAGCCTGACCAACATGGAGAAACCCTGTCTCCACTAAAAATACAAAATTAGCCGGACACGGTGACGCATGCCTGTAATCCCAGCTACTTGGGAGGCTGAGGCAGAAGAATCGCTTGAACCCGGGAGGCAGAGGTTGCGGTGAGCCGAGATCGCGCCATTGCACTCCAGCATGGGCAACAAGAGTGAAACTCCGTCTAAAAACAAAACAAAACAAAAAACAAACAAACAAACAAAAAAACTAATGGATGTTGGCGTGGATGTGGTGAAAAGGGTACACTTTTACACTGTTGGTGGGAATGTAAACAAGTACGACCACTATGGAAAACAATGTGGAGATTCCCTAAAGAGCTAAAAATAGATCTGTCATTTGATCCAGCAATCTTACTCCTGGGTATCTACCCATAGGAAAAAAAGTCATTATATGAAAAAGATGCTTGCACACACATGTTTATATTATAGCAGCACAATTTACAGTTGCAAATATATAAAACCAGCCCAAATGCCCATCAATCAACAAGCTGATAAAGAAAATGTGGTGTGTATATATACCATGAAATACTGCTCAGCCATAAAAAGGAACGAAAAAATGGCATTTGCAGCAAGCTGGATGGAATTGTAATTCTAAGTGTAGTAACTCAGG
Organism: Rhinopithecus bieti; assembly: GCF_001698545.2. Classification (NCBI taxonomy): domain Eukaryota; kingdom Metazoa; phylum Chordata; class Mammalia; order Primates; family Cercopithecidae; genus Rhinopithecus; species Rhinopithecus bieti. The sequence continues at coordinate 1,008,559 of NW_016807378.1, read as the reverse complement.
AATGGAAAACCAAACATCGTATGTTCTCACTCATAAGTGGGAGCTAAGCTATGAGGATGCAAAGGCATACGAATGATTCAATAAACTCTGGGTACTTGGGGGAAAAGGGTGGGAGGGGATCAAGGGATAAGAGAGTACACATTGGGTACAGTGTACACTGCTTGGGTGATGAGTGCACCAAAATCTCAGAAATCACCACTAAATAACTTATTCATGTAACCAAACATCACCTGTTTCTCCAAAAGCTATTGAAATTAAAAAAAGAAAAGAAAAGAAAAGAGCTGGGTGGCTATGCTAATATTAGACGCAAAAGACTTTAAACAAAAAATTATACAAGAGATAAAGAGGACATTTTATAATGATAAAAGGGATGACCACTAAGAAGGTATAACAATAATAAGCATATATTAACCTAAAAGCAGAACTCCAAAATTCATGAAGTGAAAACTAACAGAATTGAAGTGAGAAGTAGGTCATTTGAAAACAAAAAAAGAAAAATAAAAGATAAATTATGGCCATTCTTGCAGAAGTAAGGTGATACCGTATTGTGAGTTTGATTTGCATTTCCCTGATAATTAGTGATGGTGAACATTTTCTCATATGTATATCTTCTTTTGAGAATTATCTATTCATGCCCTTAGCTCACTTTTTGATAGGTTTATTTATCTTTTTCTTACTGATTTGTTTGAATTCCTTGTAGATTCTGGGTGCTAGTCCTTTGCTGGATGCAAAGTTTGTGAATATTTTAGCCCACTCTGTGGATTGTGTTTACTCTGTTGATCATTTCTTTTGCTGTGCAGAAGCTTTTTAGTTTTAGTTTCATCTATTTATTTTTGTTTTTGTTGCATTTCCTTTTGGGTTCTTGTTCATGAACTATTTGTCTAGACTAATGTCTAGAAGAGTTTTTCTGATGTTATCTTCTAGAATTTGTATGCTTTCAGATCTTAGGTTTATGTCTTTGATTCATCTTGAGTGGGTTTTTTTACAAGGTGAGAGATGAGGATCCATTTTCATTCCTCTACATGTGGCTTGCCAATTATCTCAGCACCATTTGTTGAATATGGGGTCCTTTCCCCACTTTATGTTTACGTTTGCTTTGTTGAAGATCAGTTGGCTGTAAGTATTTGGTTTTATTTCTGAGTTCTCTTTTCTGTTCCATTAGTCTACATGTCTGTTTTTGTACTAGTACCATGCTGGTTTGGTAACTATAGCCTTGTAGTATAGTTTGAAGTCAGGCAGATTTGTTTGTCTTGCTTAGTCTTGCTTTGGCTATGCAGGCTCTTTATTTTTCCATATGAATTTTAGGATTGTTTTTTCTAGTTCTGTGAAGAATGATGATAGTATTTTGGTGGGAATTGCATTGAATTTATAGATTGCTTTTGGCAGTATGGTCATTTTCACAATATTGATTCTACCCATCCATGAGCATGGGATGTGTTTCCATTTGTTTGTGTTGTTTATTATTTCTTTCAGTGGTTGTTTTGTAGTTTTCTTTGTAGAGATCATTTGCCTCTTTGGTTGGGTATATTCTTAAGGTTTTTTTTTCTTTATCTTTATTTTTTGCAGCTGTTGCAAAAGGAGTTGAGTTTTTGTTTGATTCTCACCTTGGTAACTGTCAGTGTATAGCAGTGCTAGTGATTTGTGTACATTAATTTTTATCCTGAAACTTTACTGAATTCATTTATCAGATTTAGGAGCTTTTTGGATGAGACTTTAGGGTTTTCTAGGTTTATGATCATATTATTGGCAAACAGAGACATTTTGACTTCCTTTTTACCAATATGGATGCCCTTTATTTATTTCTCTTATTTGATTGCTGTGGCTAGGACTCCCAGTGCTATGTTGAATAAGTGATGAAAGTGGGCATCCTTGTCTTGTTCCAGTTTTCAGGGGAAAGGCTTTCAACTTTTCCCCATTCACTATAATGTTGGCTGTGGGTTTGTCATAGATGCCTTTTATTACCTTAAGGTGTGTCCCTTCTATGCCAATTTTGCTGAGGCTTTTAGTCATAAGGAGATGCTGGATTTTGTTATATGCTTGTTCTGCATCTATTGAGATAATCATATGCTTTTTGTTTTTACTTCTGTTTATGCAGTACATCACATTTATTGACTTGTGTATGTTAAACCAACCTTACATCCCTGGTATGAAACCTACTTGATCATGGTGTATTATATTTTTGATATGCTGTTGAATTTGGTTAGCTAGTATTTTGTTCAGATTTTTTGCATCTGTAGTCAGCAGGGATATTGATCTGTAGTTTTCTTTTCTTTTCTTTCTTTTCTTTTTTTTGTTATGTCTTTTCCTGACTTTGGTATTAGGGTAATACTGGCTTCATAGAATGATTTAAGGAAGATTCCCTCTTTCTCTATTATGTGGAATAGTTTCCATAGAATTGGTATCAATTCTTTGAATATCTGACAGAATTCAGCTGTGAATCTCTCTGGTCCTGGACTTTTTATGGTTGGTAATTTTTTAAATTGCTGTTTCAATCTCGCTACTTATTATTGGTCTGTTCAGAGTTTCTATCTCTTCCTGGTTTAACCTGGGAGGCTTCTATATTTCCAGGAATTTATTCATCTCCTCTAGGTTTTCTAGTTTGTGTGAATAAGGGTATTCACAGTAGCCTTGAATAATCTTTTGTATTTCTCTGGTATCGGTTGTAATATCCCCCATTTTGTTTCTAATTGAGCTTATTTGGATCTTCTCTCTTCTTTTCTTGGTTAATTTCGCTAATAGTCTATCGATTTTATCTTTCCAAAGAATCAGTTTTTAAAAAAAATTTATCTTCTGTATTTTTTCGTTTCAATTTCATGTAGTTCTGCTCTGATCTTTACTATTTCTTTTCTTCTGCTGGGTTTGCATTTGGTTTGTTCTTATTTCTCTAGTTCCTTGAGACATGACCTTAGATTGTCTCCTCGTGCTTTTTCAGATTTTTTGATGTAGGCATTTAATGCTATGAACTTTCCTCTTAGCCCGCTTTTGCTGTATCCCAGAGGTTTTGATAGGTTGTGTCACTATTACCATTCAATTCAAAGAATTTTTAAATTTCCATCTTGATTTCATTGTTGACTCAATGATTATGCAGGAGCAGATTATTTAATTTCCATATTTGTAATAATTTTGAGGTTCCTTTTGGAGTTAATTTCCAATTTGATTTCACTGTGGTCTGAGGTAGTACTTGCTATAATTTCAATTTTCTTAAATTTATTAAGACTTGTTTTGTAGCCTATCATATAGTCTATCTTGGAGAATGTTCCATGTCCTGATGAAAAAAATGTATATTCTGCAGTTGTTGGGTAGAATGTTATGTAAATATCTGTTAAGTCCGTTTGTTCTAGGGTATAGTTTAAATCACAGTTTCTTTGTTGACCTTCTGTCTTGCTGACCTGTCTAGTGCTGTCAGTGGAGTATTGAAGTCCTCCATTATTATTGTGTTGCTGTCTAATTTCTTAGGTCTAGTAGTAATTGTTTTGTAAGTTTGGGAGCTCCAGTGTTAGGTGCATATATTAGATTATCTTTTTATTAAAGAGTTATGAGAGTTCTTTCTATGTTTTGGATACTAAACTCCTATTAAATAAATGATTTGCAAAGTTTTTCCCATTCTGTGGGTTATTTTTTGCCTTTTTTTAAAGCACAAAGGTTTAAATATTGATGAAGTTTACTATATATATTTATTTACTTATATATATTTTGAGGATTTGCTTGTGTTTTAGCATATATAAAATCCATTATATATATTATCCATTAATATATATGAGAATCCATTGATTAATTTAAAGCCAAAATATTTATCTCTGTTTTCTTCTAAGAGCTTCATAGTTTTAGCTCTTACATTTAGATCTCTGATCCATTTTGAATTGATTTTTGTATATAGAGTGAGGTAGGGATACACATTCTTTTGTTTTTCATGTGGAAATCCATTTGTCCCAGCACAACTTATTGAAAAGATGATTCTTTCCTACATCTAATTGTCATGGAATCTTTGTTGAAAATCAGTTGACCGTAGATGGTTAGGTTTATTTCTGGACTCTAGGTATAATTTCAGTGATATGTATATCGATCTTTTGGCAGTAATATACATTTAAAAAATACTGTAACATTGCAGTAAGTTTTGAAGCTGGGAAGTGTGAGTTTTCCAAATTTATTTATTTTTCAAGATTATTTTGGCTATTCTGAATTTCTTGCATTTTCATACTAATTTTAGGATCAGCTTGCCTGTTTCTGCAAAAGGGGTAGCTAGAATTTTCATAGGGACTGTGTTGAATCCATAGGTCAGTTTAAGGAGTATTGCCATCTTAACAATATTACGTTGTCCAATTCGTGAGCACAGTATGTCTCATTCATATCATGAATTGTTTTTCTGATTTCATTCTGCTTTCATTGAATTGTCTATTTGTATTTTATTGTATCTTGTTGAGTACACTTAAAATAATTATTTTGAGTTTCTTTTTCAGCAGTTTGTTGATTTTTGTTTTCATTGAATTCTGTTACTAGGGAATGATTATGTTCCTTCAGTGGTGTCATATTTCCTCACTTTTTCATTTTGTTGTTGTGGTGGTGGTAGTGGTGTGTGTATGTGTGTGTGTCCCCACATTGATGTCTGTGCATTTGGTGGAACAACTGCCTGTTTCAAACTTTCTACAGTGTTTTTCACAGAGAAGAGCATTCACCTACAGTTGGATCTTACTGTGCAATTTGGAAGGATGTGGTGACAATTTCCAGATAAGTGCAATGGTATAGTCTCAGCGCAGCTTCTTTGGCTGCATTCAGCATCAGCAATAACTGTAAGTGCCTCAGTGGCTTAGGCTGAGGTGCATCTGAGGTGGCAGCACAGGTTGTTAACATCCTCAGGGACAAGGTATTTTGGGGTCCTCCTATTCTTGTTTTTCCTACAATGGGAAAAACATAGGTGACAGGATCCCTTTTGGTGTCAGGTCTGATATGTCCTATAAACTGCTGCAGTGGTGCTGGATTCCAGGTATAGGTGCTCAGATTGGCTGTGTGTCTGGGGTCATAGGTTCAGTGTCTCTGAAACCTCTTGTGGCATCTGGGTCTTAGGGTGCAAGTTTACTCTCTGTGGATACAGGTTACTCAAAGAACCAGAATCTTTGGCCCTGAGGCACCCCCTAGAAACTCTGGTCTAGGGGATAGGGTTGTAGCTGTAATTTTACCCTTAGGGGGCAGGGCACAGACCTGGCCCAACTCTAGGGAAGAAAGGGTACTCTAGAGGCTTGAACCCAAGGCACATGGTACAGCTGCCATGCAGCAGTCTGAACCAATACGGTTCAGTGGCAACTCAGCTCCCTGGGGATGAAGCATCATATGGTGGTGATTCCATACTCTGGGGATGGCAAGGCTTGGTAGTATCCCTGACTCTGTGAGGCCAGATGCATTGGCAGCAAGTACTCCAGAAGGGCCAACCAAAGTTGTTATTTTGGTCTCAGGAGACAGGGAAAAACACAGCAATGACTGTACTCTCCAGGGAGAGGGGTGTCTCAGTAGCTCACACTCTAGGGAACAAATCCAGTTCCAGTACTAGAGATGTTTGGCCTGTAGCGTGAGGTGTCTCAGCTTAGTCATTGCTCTGTTTCCCTGCGATGCAGAGTGCTACACCAGCTCAGTTTTGGACTACACAGCTGCTCAGCTTGACAAAGGCACCAATTCCCCAGGGGTGGAAGTGCCACTTCAGCTCAGGCCTTGGGGCCTTCACTATTCTAGGCAGCCCAGGCACCATTTTTCTGTTATGTAGGGCTCCGTCAAACACTATGTTCCTGGGAGATAATGTGCAGTTTTAGTTTAGGCCCCTAGAGGCAGGGTGCAGCCACTGTTGACAGAGGAAGATGAAGCTATTGTGTCGAAGTATCATTTTCCAGGAGGGAGTGTTGTGCAGCTTCACCTCTTGCCTGAGGTAGCCAGTTTGGGGATGCGAGGGCAGGTGGAGCAGTTTCATCACAGCTTGGCACCACCAGGAAGTGTGACAGTTGCCTGAAGCTTGGTTTGGGGATGCTGAGCCATCAGGTATGGGTGGTTTAATTGTAGGTTAGCCTCAGGGATAAAGGGGTGCTGTGGCTACTCACCCCCCGAGCAAGGCATACTCCAGCATTAGTTCCCTTTTCAAAATGACATAGGGCAGTAGCTGCATGGGCCACAGGAGCAAGGCACAGTGTCAGTTCTTTCTGGGGGAGTACAGCTGTGTGAACTCTAGGTAGGTAGCTCCCTCAGGTGGGCTTAGTGCCTGTGAGGTCTGCAGGAGACCCCAGTGGACTGTAGCTATCTCAGGTGTTGATGGAGGATGCTGGGGTTCTCTTGCCTATCTTTTTGTTGCAAGGAGAATTTCCTCCTGGTTTCCGACTGATCCTGGGGGTGGGGGTTTGGAATGGTGGAGGCCTGGCATTTTATTTTATTTTATTTTATTTTATTTTATTTTATTTTATTCTATTTTGAGATAGGGTCTCACTCTGTCACCCAGGCTGGAGTGCAGTGGCCCAATCTTAGCTCACTGCAACCTCCACCTCCTGGGTTCAAGCAATTATTGCGCCCCAGCCTCCTGAGTAGCTGGGATTACAGGCACGTGCCACCACACCTGGCTAATTTTTGTATTTTTGGTAGAGGTGTGGTTTCACCATGCTGGCCAGGCTTGTCTTGAACTCCTGGGCTCAAATGATCCATCTGCCTTGGCCTCCCAAAGTGCTGAGATTACAGGTGTGAGCCACTATGCCCAGCCATTTCCTTCCATTCTTTATGTGGCTATCCTGAGTTTTTGTGCTCAGTAGGGTTTCTGTTCCTTTTCTGATGTACTCTGGCATCTACCTTTTATTATTTTTGCTAAAAGGTAGCTTTTTATTTACTGTTTTGGATGTCTTTTTTGGAGGAATGAGTGCTAGTGGTATCTACTTGGCCATCTTGCTGACATCATCTTCAAGATGTCTTTTTACCAGTTAGATTTTCTTTATTTTTATATTTTTGAGTTCCTCGGCATTTATTTGGGAAAGTCTTTATTTCTCCTTCATGTTTGAAGGATATTTTCACTGCATATACTGTCCTTGGATAAACAATTTTTTTCCTTCAGTACTTTATTATTATTTTTTAAAATAAAAAATATAAACTTTATTTCTCAACATAAACTCCATGAAAGTCAAGAGTCTTGGTGGGCCATGATTCAGGCCACTTAGTCTATCTTCAAGAACTGAGGGTCCTGATAATTTAACCATATCAGTGAAGTCTTTTTTGACATTATTAACTGAAAAAAAGAGTGCTGTTTAAAGATGTTTTAAGGTTAGAAAAGAAAATAAGTCAGAAGGAGCCAAATCAGGATTGCAAGGTGGATACCTAGTGATTTCCCAGCAAAATTCTCACAAAATTGCCCTTGTTTGATGACAGGAGTGAGGAGAAGCATTGTTATGGTAGAGAAGGACTTTGTGGTGAAGCTTTTGTGGGTGTTTTTCAGCTAAAGCTTTGACTAACTTCCTTAAAACACTCTAATAATAAGCAGATGTTCTTGTTCTTTCACCCTCCAGAAATCAATGAGTAAAATGCCTTCAGCATCCCCGAAAGCTATTGCCATGATCTTTGCTCTTGACTGGTCCACATGTGCCTTGACTGGCCCACTTCCAACTCCTGGTAGCCATTGCTTTGATTGTGCTTTGTCTTCAGGATTATACTGGTAAAGTCATGTTTCATCTCCTGTTACAATTCTTAAAAAAAAGCTTCAGGATTTTGATCCCACTTGCTTAAAATTTCCATCAAAAGCTCTGCTGCTGTCTGCAGCTGATTTGGGCACAATCATTTTGGCACTCATTTAGTGAAAAGTGTGCTTAACTTTAATATTTTAATCAGCATCATATAAGCTGAACCAGTTGAGATGTCTATGGTGTTGGCTATTGTTTCTGCTGTTAATCATTGGTCCTTTTCAATTAGAGCACAGATAAAATTAATTTTTTCTTCACAAATTGATGTGGATGGCCTGTCAGTGAGGGCTTCATCTTTAACACTGTCCTTTCCCTACTTAAAACAAGTTATCAGTTTGTAAACTGCTGAATTCTTTGGAGACATTGTCCCCATCAGCTTTTTGTAAAGCAACAATGATTTCACCTTTCTTCCATCCAAGTTTCACCATAAATTTGATGTTAGTTCTTGTTTCAATTTTAGCAGAACTCATATTGTTCTTACAGGGGTTCTTTCCAAACTGAAGTCTTATCCTTCCTTTATGCCTCGAATTAGATCCTGTTCAGACATGTCATAACAAGTTAGTACAAGTTTATTTTGGTGCAAAATTTTTTGAAGTGATGTGTAGTTTTCCTTTCCTTTTTTTTTTTTTTTTTTTTTTTTTTTT
>NW_016807378.1:992371-999880 GCF_001698545.2 Rhinopithecus bieti | reverse complement strand
CCCAAAGTGCTGGGATTACAGGCTTGAGCCACCGCTCCTGGCCTTTTTTTTTTTTTTTGATTGTTTTAAAATTCAAGTTTATTTCCTTTTTTTAAAAAAAACTTTTATGTTCAGGAGTACCTGTAAAAATTTGTTACATAGATAAATTCATGTCATGGGGTTTGTTGTACAGATTATTTAGTCACCCAGGAATTAAGCCCACTACCCAATAATTATCTTTTATGCTCCTGTCTCCCTCCTTCCACCCTTCACCCTCAAATAGACCCAAGTATCTGTTGTTTTCTTCTTTGTGTCAATAAGTTCTCATCATTTAGCTCCCACTTATAAGAGTTTTCTGTTCCCGTATTACGTTTGCTGCAGCTCTGCCCATGTTCCCACAAAATATATGATTTCTTTCTTTTTTATGGCTGCATACTATTCCTTAGTGTATATGTACTACAATTTCTTTATCCAGTTTGTCACTGCCACTTTTAAGATCCTTTCTTTATCCTTGATCTTTGGGAGTTTGTTTGTTAAATGTCTTGAAATATTCTTTTTTTGGGTTAAATATACTTGGTGTTCTATAGCCTTCTTGCAATTGAATATTGATACCTTTTTCCAGGTTTGGGAAGTTCTCTGATATTTTCCCTTTGAATAAATTTTCTACACCAACCCCCCTCTCTCTACTCCCTCTTTAAGGCCAATAATATTAGATTTGCCCCTTTTAGACTATCTTCTAGATCTTACAGATTTGTTTCATACATTTAAATTATTTTTTTCTTTTGTCTCCTCTGACTGTATATTTTCAAATAGGCTGTCTTCAAGCTCACCAATTCTTTCTTCTTCTTGACCAGTTCTGCTGTTAAGAGACTCTGATGCATTCTTCAGTATGTCAATTGCATTTATCAACTCCAGGAATTCTTCTTGATTCTTTTAAATTATTTCAATCTCTTTGTTATATTTATCTGATAGGATTCTGAATTTCTTTTCATGTTATTTTGGATTTTGTTGAGCTTTCCTCGAAACAGCTATTCTGAATTTTCTGTTGGAAAGGTCGCATATCTCTGTCTTTCTGGGACTGGTCATTGGAGACTAATTCAGTTGATTTGGTAAGGTCATGTTTTCCTGGATGGTCTTGATGCTTGTGGATGTTCACTGGTATCTGCGCATTGAAGACTTATGTAGTTGTTATAGTTTTCACAGTCTGGGCTTGTTTGAACCTGTCCTTCTTGGGAAGGCTTTCCAAGTATTTGAAGGGACTTGAGTGTTGTGATCTAAGTCTTTGGTCATTGCAGCCATATCTGTATTACGGGGCACCCCAAGCCCAGTAATCCGTGAGTCTTCCAATCTCATAGAGGTACTACCTTAGTGGTCTTAAGTAAGATCTGGGAGAATTCTCTGGGTTACCAGGCAGAGACTCTTGTTATCTTCCCTTACTTTCCCCAAGGAAATGGAGTCTGTTTCTCTGAACTGAGCTGCCGGGAGCTGTGGGAGGGGTGACATAAGCACCTCTGTGGTCACCACCACTGGAACTGCACTTGGTCAGATACAAAGCAAGTGCAGTGCTGTCTTACCTCAGGCCCACAGTGACAATTGCCTAGCTACTGCCTATGTTCATTCAAGGCTCGAGGGCTCTATAATCAGCAGGTGGTGAATCCAGCCAAGCTTGTGTCCTTTTACTCATGGTGGCAAACTCTCCCCAGCCCTAGGCAGTTCCAGAGATGTCATCTAGGAGCCGGGGTCTGGATTCAGGAATCTTAGAAGTCCATCTGTTGCTCTATTCTACTGTGGCAGAGCTGGCACACAAGCCACAGACAAAATTCTTCCCACTTTTCCTTTCCTTTTCCTCAAGCAAAGGAGTCTTTCCCCATGGTCAGCACTGCTCCAGGCTCATGGTGAGTACTGCCTGGCTACTGCTGATGTTCCCTCAAGGACCAAGGTCTCTTTAGTCAGCTTGTGGTGAAAGTCACCAGCCCCAAGTCTCTCCCTTCAGGGACATGGGCTCCCCTCTTGCCCAGGCCAGGTGCAGAAATGCCATCCAGGAGCCAATGCCTGGAATTGTGGACCCCAGCAGCCCAGTTGGTGCTCTACCCCACTGTGGCTGAGCTGGTACCCAAGCTGGAAGACAACATCCCCTTTACTCTTCCATCCCCTTTCCTCATGCATTAGTCTCTTTCCACAGCCACAATGGCTGGAAATGTGCTGGGTCTCACCTGAAGCCAGTGAAACACTGGGTCTTACCCAAGGCCTATGATATACTACCTGGATATCACTGTTGGTTATTCAGGACCCAGGACTCTTTAGCCAGCATATGATGGATCTTGTCAGGACTAGGTCTTTCCCTTCAAGACAACAGGTTCCCTTCTGGCCAAGGGTGTGTCTAGAAATGTCATCTATGAGCTAGGACCTGTAATGGAGGCCTTAGGACTCTTCCTGGTGACCTATTCTGCTGTGGCTGAGCTGGTATCCAATTTGCAAGATGAAGTCCTCTTTACTCTCATCTCTCCTCTCCTTGAGAAGGAAGGAGCTTCTCTTGGAGCTGTGAACTGCACTGCCTGAGGTTGGGGGAGGGGTGATGCAAGCACTCCATTGGTTGCTCCAGCTGGTGTCTCCCTAGTTTGCATACACGTGAAATCCATTGGCTCTGAGTCCAGCCCATCACCAGGACTTTCCCAGGAATTGCAGTCCTTATGGCCTAGACCACCTTTCAAGTTTATTTGGAACCCCAGAGCACTTTATCCCATGGTGATGGGACTTGCCAGAGCTCAGGTTCTGATCACAGGGATGGATGATTCACCTCTGGCTAGGGCTGGTCTAAATGCTCCATCTATGGACACCAGCTGAGGTTCTGCCCCATGTTACTTTCTGCCATGACAGGGCAGCACTGAGTTCCAATGCCAAGTCGCACAATGACTGTGCTCTCCCTCTCCCAAGAGCACAGATTCTTCACACCATGCGACTGATGCCAGGAGACGGAGAAGGGGTGGTATAGGTGATTCAAGACTGTCTTTCCTACTCTCTTTAGTGCCTTTTTCCTTAATATGATGTTAAAACCTGGCATTGTGATCACTCATCTAATTTTTAGTTCTTATGAAGGTGATTTTTTTGTGTGTAGCACAGTGGAACTTCATGCTGTCATGTTACAGTGGAAAGCAACACTGGGTTCTACCACACTGAGAATTTGTTTTTAACACTATCATGGAAAGTCCTTGAGTTTCTGTGCATGCCTTGAGCTGAGAGATTTGGGATGTAGAGACATAAGCGTTCACCTCCATTCTGAGATCTTTGGAGTGTCCAAACTTTTCTATTTGGTGAGAACTTAATTGCAGATAATCAGTTTTATGCTGAGTGTCATAGCTGCTAGATCTTTATTCTGGAATATGAATGAGCCTTTGTGCTATTTGTCATACATTAGCTAGATAAATGATCCTATATTTCTCATATTTTGCATATTTCGCTACACATTTCTTTCCTTCACTGCACTCATAGTATCAATCTCTGTATCAGTTAGGATTCTTGACTGTAAGCCGTAGAAATGGACTCAGGACCTCTCATGCAGAAAGGCAAATTTTGGAAGCATATCAGAGCTTCACTGAATTATTGAGGGCCGGAAATGTGGGAGTGGCTTCATTGGGTGGTCCTGGCTCAGAATCTCTCGTGAAGTTGCAACTAAGATGTCAGCCAAAGCTGCAGTCTTCAAAGACTTGAATGGGGCCAGAGGATGTGCTCTAAGGCTACTAATGTGTCTGTTGGCAAGAGGTTTTAATTTCTTGCCATGTGAGCGTCTTCAAAACGTTGCTCATGTCATGACTTACCTCAGAGTAACTGATTGCCAGAGAATAGTAGGTGGGTGGGAAGAGAGAATGAAAGCACAAGATGGAAGCTGAAAAGTCCTTTATCCCCAAATTACTTCTGTAATATTCTATGGATTACATTGACCAACCGTAGCATAATGTGGGAGCGAATTGCACAAAGGCATGAATACTGGGAGACAAGGATAATTAGGAGGTATCTTGGAGGCTGCCTACTACAATGGATGAGTGGAGGAAAAGCTGAGAAATTAAAAAACAAACAAACAAACAAAAAACAAAAAGAAAACCTAGGGATGCTCTAAGGGCTGGCCAGCAAAACTTCAGAAAATGTCAGAGAGGGGGAACAAAACTCTTTATGTTGTTATCGGCATAAACATAAAGACAAAAGTCTTTATGTTGTTATTGCCACTGTAATTGTTATGACTTTTAGTCATTCTACTTTTGCTCAAGATTGAGAGCCCTGGGAGAGAGCTGAGCCTACTTCATGTGCTTGCATCTCCATCGTGCTGGATTTGTGAGAGAACATCTATTTAATTCAGCTTCCATCATGGGAATCAAGCATTACCTTCCACCAAGACTACACACAACAGAGAATTCTCCTAATAAGAGGTCAGGATGCTACCTGGAAAGAAGGGTTTAATGCTAGATACACCTGCCCTTTCCCAGAAAAGACAGTATCTAATAGAGTCATACAAAATTGAGGGACCTCCAAGTGGCTAATGTGATGTGTAGTCTGAGAAAGCTATGTAAATAATTAAATGTAGGAGTCACTGGAATTTGAATAGGAGGTATTTGAGATTATGATAATACACAAAAGAGCTAGTGAGTGTTGGTATAGACGAGATAAGAGGGCAAGAAGGAACACAGAATATTTGAGAGAGCAGGAAAAGTCAGGCTCATGGATACTGCCTCTTTTCTGATTTCTCACTGTTTGAACCACACACAGGAACTGATTCACTTGTAATTCCTTGCTGCTATTGTGTCTCTTAGTTTTCTTTTGTCTAAAAGTGCAGTCTTCCTCAATAGGCTAGAGCTGTTATCAAGCAGAGACTGTGTCATTCACCTCTCCCTTTCTTCATCCCATAACTCAGAGTTGTTTAGCTATGTTTTAACCTGCCTGGGAGGAGGAGATCTAGCTACAGTTGATTATCCTGCCCCTGCAAAAGCTCAAGAGAAGAAGCCACTCCTGGATGTTAGCAAACAGCTATAGAAAAAGTGATTCATACTTTGCTTTGGAGGAGAATAACCTTTTTAAATTACAGCATTCATTTGATGATTCTTCAGTAACCCTCAGATCTAAACCTCTGGAAAGATAGAAGTTGCTATGCAGACAAAGAGATAAATTCTCAGTCTATAGTATGACGTGTTAAGGAATAATATACTGCTTGTATAACTTTTAATTCTTAGTAAATGAATGTTGTGGATTAAGCTCTTCTTACAAGGATGATGCAATAAAGGATAAAGCCAGGGGCCTTCTGTAGGAGATAAGGTCTCATCTCTAGTGTAAGCTTGTTACTTTTCCCAGTTATATGGGGCAATAGGCCTGCTTCTCAGGTAAGAAACTAGAACTTGGGAGAACAGGTATAGGTTGCCAGAAGAGAAATGATCCCTTCTTTGGTTTGGATTTCAGGAAAGGGTTGTTGAGATATCTAGGAAAAGGCTCACTGATGATGGGTGTTAAGATGACACTGACCTCGTGGAGGCAGGCTGGAGACTGAGAAGGTGGGAACCAAGGGAACAGAGTCAACTCTTTGAAGCTAGTTTGATGATTATCTCTCTGGGACGGAAGTGAAATGTTATAGAAACTTTGAGCCCTGAGAATGAGCTCCTGATGGTAAAAACCAGCCTTGGACGATAAAGCCAGACTTCACTTCCCTTTGGTATTTATTTACCTGTTGCCCTCCATCTGAGTTTTGTGAAATCTGTTCAAGTCCTGGATGGTCTCAGCTAAGCTCTGAGGGTAGCCAGGTTGGCTCTTGTGTTCTATAAGAGTTAGAGTTTCAAAGAAGTAGTCATAGTCCACTTGCCTTTGGCCATTAGAGCATTTGCAGTGTGGATGCAGAATAAAGTATGAACATGTTCCATGCCTTCCCATGTATCACTGAGGCAGTGCCTGGAGAATCGCACTATCTCCGTGCGCCCTTCCTAAGCCAGGCTATGGTCACATTGCTGGTCCCTGCTTCTGCTGCCTCCTGGCACCCCAAACCTGGATGACATCCTCTAGAAAGGGTGCGAAGGCAAGATACTGGATTTCTTTTTCTTTTTTTTTTTAAATATAAATCAAATCTTTATTATATTAATACTAACAGTAGGTCTAGTTTCACATAGAGCAAATATGTGGTTCTGTACATAGGCTTTAAGAGAGTAAGTCTCGGCCGGGCGCGGTGGCTCAAGCCTGTTATCCCAGCACTTTGGGAGGCCGAGACGGGCGGATCACGAGGTCAGGAGATCGAGACCATCCTGGCTAACACAGTGAAACCCCGTCTCTACTAAAAAAAAAAAAAGATACAAAAAACTAGCCGGGCGAGGTGGCGGGCGCCTGTAGTCCCAGTCACTTGGGAGGCTGAGGCAGGAGAATGGCGTAAACCCAGGAGGCGGAGCTTGCAGTGAGCTGAGATCCGGCCACTGCACTCCAGCCCGGGCGACAGAGCGAGACTCTGTGTCAAAAAAAAAAAAAAAAAAAAAAAAAAAAAAAAAAAAAAGAGTAAGTCTCTTGTACCTCATATCTAAGTATTATCCCATTTAGAGGAAAACCCTAAGTCCTTCTTTGCAGTGGCTTAAAGGCCCCAACTGATCCACATCCCAGTTACAGTTCTCATCTATTTTCTGCTGCTCCAGGTCTCCTTGCTGTTTCTCAAACACGCCTGGGCTGCTCTCTGTGTTATGGCCTTTGCTTGTGCTGTTCCCTTTCTCATGAATGTGTTTCCCTAAGATACCTGCCTGATTACTCTCACCTCATTCAGGTCTCAACTCAAGTGTTGTCAGTGAAGGCCTTCTCTGATTTTCCTATTCTAAACTGAGATACTTCTCTTTACTCACCCCACACCCTCATCCCCAACTCCATTCCTTCCTGTTTTATTTTTCTTCACAGCACTTAACTACATCTACCATGCATCTTTTACTTAGTAATTTTGTTTTCACCTTCCCCTATTAGAATTTAAACTCCGTGAGTGTAAGAATTTTTCTAGCACTAGAAAAACGCCTGGCACATAATAGGCCCTTACTAATTGTTGCATGAATGAATGATTATGAGTTTAATATTCTTTGTGGAAACTAATAAGGTTGATTTCCTATCAGAAACTGATCATTATTAATAAGCATATTTGATGGTATTTATAGAATTAGGCTTCATATATTCTCTACTCAGAAGTTGGCAAACTTTTTCTGTAAAGTGCCAGAGAGTAATTTTTTTGCAGGCTTTGTGGTCTCATTACAGCTACTTGTCTCTGTTGTTGTAGTGGAAAATCAGCCATAGACAATCTATAAATGAGTAAGCATGGCTGTGTTCCAGTAAGACTATTTATGGACACTGAGATTTGAATTTTATATAATTTTGAAATGTCAGAAAATATCCTTCTTTTGTTTTTGTTTTTTCTAATCATTTAAAAATGTAAAACTATTCTTAGTTCATAGGCCAAACAAAACAGGCAGTGGTCCAAATTAGACTTGCAAACTATAATTTGCCAATCTCTGCATTTACTGATTTCTTTTTTTTTTT
>NW_016807378.1:977096-989851 GCF_001698545.2 Rhinopithecus bieti | reverse complement strand
CGATAGATCGCGGCAGACTGCTGTGTTAGCAGTGAGGGAGGCTTCGTGGGCGTGGGACCCTCCCGGCCAGGATTGGGATATATTCTCCTGGTGTGCCTGTATGCTTACAGCGCAGTATTGGGGTGGGAGTTACCCAATTTTCCAGGTGTTGTGTGTCTCAGTTCCCCTGGTTAGGAAAAGGGATTCCCTTCCCCCTTGCGCTTCCCAGGTGAGGCGATGCCTCGCCCTGCTTCAGCTCTCGCTGGTCAGGCTGCAGCAGCTGACCAGCACCGATTGTCTGGCACTCCCTAGTGAGATGACCCCAGTACCTCAGTTGAAAATGCAGAAATCACCGGTCTTCTGTGTCGCTCGCGCTGGGAGTTGGAGACTGGACCTGTTCCTATTCGGCCATCTTGCTCCTCCCCCCGATACTGGATTTCTTATCACTTAGTTTCCAGAGCTATGAGCTGAAGACCTAAACTTTTTCAAGGATTCATGAAAATGTTCAAGTTTGCATAGCATATTATTGGCTTCAACATATGAATATGGTGAAACAAGTAAATAAATGTTTATTTAAGTGTCTTCATGTCTGTTGGTCTACTTAACTATTATGTAGTTGCATAGAAGTTGTATTCCATATGAGATACAGATGTATCTTATTATGATATGAGGTGAGAATTTCAAAATAAAAGGACTAGCAGTATCTTAAAATACTGTCTCTTCCTCAGTCTGTCCCGCTAGGTGCAAAGCAACCCCTTATCCACCAGAGGGCGGACTAAGCCCCGCTTCAGCTTCCTTTGCCAGGATCCCCTTCTCCCTGGCAGGTCGCCAGCAGGTCTCCCAGATTCATCTGTAATTCTTCCTTCTTTCAGAGCCTTGGTTTCCTGGCCTGTAAATTTGAATTAACGGTGCCTCCGTCATCAAGGTGAGGCAACATTCTTCCAAAGCACGTAGGATTCCAGAGGCAGGTGGTAATGTTAGGGAGGTGGAAGGTTTGAAGGTTCCTCTCATCTGAGAAACCTTACTGAGATATCTAGAGACTGAGAAAACTAGTGAGACCCATTTTGATTTATTCTTGGTTTCCCTCAAAGCACAAAGACTGGGTCAGAGACAGAAGAGTGGTGGGAGTGGGGGTCGTTACAGGCATTAATGAAGATCTCCGAATTTTGACACAGGACTGCTCTTTTTCTTGAGCCTGTCCTTCCTTACTGAGATGTATTATTTCAAAATGCTCTCTGAGCTCAAAGGAGGCTTAGAGATCTCCTGGCTGAAGATGTGGTGGAGGTGGGTGAAGAAAAAATTAGGGAG
The DNA here is from genome assembly GCF_001698545.2 of Rhinopithecus bieti. Lineage (NCBI taxonomy): Eukaryota > Metazoa > Chordata > Mammalia > Primates > Cercopithecidae > Rhinopithecus > Rhinopithecus bieti. Next base: position 988,564 of record NW_016807378.1, on the reverse strand, counting down.
GTTTTGTGGAGGAGTTAGTCTTGACCTGAATGTGCTGGTAGGATTTTCTTCAAATGAAATAATTTAAATAACTTGTTTTCCTAATTATAAAATAATATATACACAATATAGAAAATTCAGAATATAGCATCTCTCCCCAAAAAATATATGTGTTTCTTAGTTATCCCATCATTCAGAGAAACCCACCATTAACAGTTTGGTGTATGTTCTTTCTTTTACATCTTACCTTAGTTTTGTTCCTGCTGCTATAACAATAGACTGGGTGATTTGTAAAGAATAGAAATTTATTCCTCACAGTTCTGGTGGCTGGGAAGTCCAAGATCAAGGCATCAGCAGATTTAGTATTTGGTGAGGGTTGCTCTCTGCTTCCAAGATGGCACCTGTTGCTATGTCCTCATGTGGCAGAAGGGCAAGAAGAGGGACAAACACTGTGTCCTCACATGGCAGAAGAGATGTAGGGTGGGGGGCGCTCACTCCCTTAACACCTTCTATAAAGGTGCCAATTCCAGCTATAATAGTGAAACCCTCATGATTTAGTCACCTCCTAAAGCCATTGCCTCTTAATGCAATCACCTTGGAAGTTAAATTTCAACATATGAATTTTGGAGGCACATATACATTCAAGCCATAGCACATCTTATGTACATATTTATAAACACATATAACATCAAATCTCTTTAAAGTCTACCTTTTTCAGTGTGTATCTTTCTATGCTATACTTTATTCTCCTATTATTTTTTGCTTATTTCATGTTACATTGAACAGATGTGCCAGAATTTATGTAATGAAGTTGTATATATTTATATGTAATTTATATACATGTAAGTTGTTTCCAGATATTAATTATCATAAAAATGCTATAATAATCATCTTTGGAGCTAAATTTTGCAAAATGTTCATATTGTTTTCTTAGCAGGGCTACACATGGGGATAATCTGGGACCATTTTAATCTAATGCAATACTATTTTTTTATCCTTTCTAGAAATAGGATTGTATAGTCAAAGGGCAACTGCATATGTGATTTTGCTAGATGTAGGAAATGTGGCATTTGGTATTTCTACCCATCTTATATAAGAGTTCTTCCTTCTCAAAGCCTCACCGACTGGATATGTTGTCAAATGTCTAGATGAATTCCTGGATGACCAGATGTAGGAGGAGATAGTGCAACTTAAGCAACAGACAACAGACCCACAGGTTCAAATGTAGGGGAACCTAACAGGAAGAGAAATGTCAGCTCCATATAGGGAAGCACTTTCTGTCACCCTATCTGTCTAAAGATAGTGTGAGATTCTCAGGAAGTTATAGGTTTCCTGTCACTTGAGGTGTTCAAGAAAGGCCAGATGACCATTCAGCAGAATGTAGTAGAGAAGGTTTCAGCATCACTTTGGCATCTAGATCCAGGACCTTTAAGACTGGAGAAAAACACAAAACCATATTGATTGCTTCATTTTAAATACCTGAATCAATGATTATGAGATGCTTAATTAGGCCCTTATTGCTGCCATGGATTTACATGTCCCTAGTCCATTCACTCTCCCATTTACTTCTAGATCACTTTTACATGCCTTTCCTCAAACTCCCAGTACCCTCTCCACCATCCTTATTCTCAGCTTCTGACCTCGCTTCCTACTTCACTTAAAGGATGGTATCAATCAGAAGAGAGCCTCCACAGACTCTTATCAGAACATCTCTACACCTACTGGCATTGGAACACAGGTACTCTTCTCCCATTTGTTGCCATTGATTAACTTTCTGTGACCCTAGCTGGAGTCATTTCTTTTATTTGTGCAGCAGATCCCATCCCCTTTCCACTACTAAAAGGTATTGCTTCAGCCATTATCTATCTCTGCCTTCACCTTCTACTTCCCTCACTCCTTTGTTCCATCTTACTGATCTTCCTGCTCTTGCTCAAAGATACCAGCCATACTGTTGCCTTAGAATATTTGCTTTCACTGATTCATTTTTTGGGAAAGCTCTTCTCACAGATTTTCATTATACATAACTCTTTCACCTCCATCTACATTGACTAGACTTAAAAAATATCTAACTGTAGACTTTTACAGGAGTTACCTAAAAGTAAGAATACAGAATGGCAAGAGTAAAAGAATGAAAATACAATATACCATGTAAACACTAACTAAAATAATGGTAGTGTAATTAATATTAATTTGAATAAAATTGACTATAAGACAAAAAGCCTTAAGAGATAATGAGGGCTATCTTAAGATAACAAAATGTAACATTTCCAGCAGAATGTAATAATTCTAAATGTATTTGCACCTAATAACATAGCCTGACAGTATATAAAGCAGAAATACACAATTATAGTGGGACATTTTAATTCATCTCTCCCATTAATTAACTCCTCGTGTGGGAATGGTCTATTTATATCTCTTTCTCCATTTACTAGGTTGTGAGGACTCCAAGGTAGAGACCCTGCCTTGATCATGGTTGTATACCTAGTGATGTGCATGGTGCTAGGCATAGGACTGGCCTTTATTCATTAAAGTTTTCTGTACTAGACTTTCTCCGGCAATAGTGAGATCACCATGTTCTGAAGCATTCTTTAGGAATGCTCTTACTCCTAGAAGGGTCTTAGTCTTCTGAATTGAAAGCTATCTCTCTCAGCACCCCACCCTCCCTACCCTATCCTCATGGGGCTTGGGCATAGATAGGTTCTGGAGGGCCTATGTTTTAAATCATGAGTAGTGTTAATTGTAGGGAATTTAAAACAGATCAATTTTTTATTTCCTACAAAGTCCTGGGTTGGGCATGGTTTCTATTAGAAGGATCCTTTCTAATGGATCCTCAATAATCTAATACATCCTCAATAATTTATCTGAGGGTTTGCATTAAGGCTTTTTAATTATTCAAACTGTCAGATTTTTCATCTCTTGATGAAACTTTTCTGGAAGCTTCTATCTCAGTTGTTGCAAGTGCTTGATCTCATACCTTCTGCCTTTGGCAAGCCCTTAGCCAAGGGCTGTAAATCTGGGCCTATCAAAACCATTAGGGCAATTTAGAGGCTTTCTGGAAAGTTCAGTGATTCTATAGAGAGATTTAAATGAGACAGTGTCTGTGGGGACTTAGAGAGTTTGTAGGTCTTAGTTTTTCTCTGGGTTCTGCTTATAAACCACTGTGCTGGGCATCCTCCCCCATAGCTTCTCTGTCATCTCTGCTCTGCTCTGCATCTGGAGGAGCTGGTCTTCAGACCGTAGCACCTGGACTCTCTTGTTCCCTGATTGGGTTCGGCCAACAGAGGCACTGGCTGGAGATCAGAGGAAGGAGCAGAGACAGGTTAGGGAATTTCTTTTCCACTTCTCTTTGGATCCATGATTTCATGATCACAGTTTCTTCTGGGTAGCCTCTTCCAAGGCTGCCCTGGAACACCAGTAAGTGATTTCCCTGCTTGTCCCTCTATAATTGGTGGTGGTAATGGCTTCCTGCAGTTGTCAGTCCCCGCATGCTTCAAACCACTTGCTATTATTCTCTTAACCCTGAACATAAATAGGCCTTCATTAAATTGTCATTCAAATTTTAGCCGACTGGCCTTCTTTCTCACTGGAACCTGCCTGGAATACGAAAATGAACAGAATATGCATTTTGCCCGAAAGATGGCCCCTTTGCTTACCATCTGTCAGCTCAGAGTCCTCATCAGATACACCTGGAAAGACTAGGTCTCAGGTGCTGTGGACTTAGGTTTGGAGATTCAGAGAAGGAAAAGACCCTTGTGCAAAATCAAAGAGATAAAAGATAAGCCTCAAGCCCTCATCCCCTGTGCTGTGTGCTTTCTGCTGGTGGGTCTTCTCTTTTAGCTGTCTTCACTGAGGAGACATGCAGAGGGGGAACAAATGAGGACTTGTAAATTGGCAAGCAAAAGTAGAAAACTCAAGCTAGCTTAAGGGAAATAAGAAAAATCTTGTTAGAATGTACAGATATCTCATGGGACCCCCAGGACAGGGAAGTTGTTCATTCTCATAAACCAGGGATGGGAATGTCCTTCTCAGGGAAAATTATTGGAAACTCAAGTCCTCTTTAAGGACTGGGTTTTCTGTTGGTTCTGTTTCTCTTTTTGCACCTGGTTCCTGGATGATCTCTGCCCCTCTTTGCTCTGACACATGGGGCAGCTACTTCCTCTACCATGCTTGAACCATTCCATGGCAGTTTACTGAATATCTATTGTGTGCCAGCTACTGTACTAGAAGACACGGTCTCTTTTCTCATGGTATGGAGGGCAGAAGAGACAGACAGTAATCAAACAAATAATCAAGGGAATTTCAGAGAGTGATAAGTGGCATTCATAGGAGAATGATCAGGGATGGTTCTTTGTAGGTCAGGGAAGACTTCTCTCAAGAAGATGATGTGACTTGAGACCCTAGAAGAGAGAAGAATTATGTAAGGTTTCATGAGTCAGAAGAAAAGGTTTGCATTTTTTTTTTTCTAACTGCAGTAGTAAAAAGCAATTAAAGAGTTTTAGGTGAGGGAGGACAATCTCATATTTACATTGTTAAAAGATGACTCAGGCTGCTGTGTGGTTAATGAAGGTTAGAGGGCAGAAGAAGAGGCAGGGAGGTCCTCGCAGAAACTCTAAACAGGAGTCCAGATTTGGAATGATAGGAAATGGTGGAAGGGCTAGGGAGAGAGACTGGAGGCAGAGCAGAAGATTAGCAGACCAGTTGGATAGACAGAGAGGGAGATAGTATAGGTTAAGAGGAAGCAAAGGCAGATCAGGTTTTTGTTTTGATTAACTGGGGGTGGGGTGGTGCCATTTATTGACCTTCCTTGATGAGAACTCCCAAGCAGTCCCAGAGCTGCTAAGCACTCTCCAGGTGGGGCAAGTTCTTTCATTATCAGGCTCCACAGCTTCCTGATGGCTCCCAAGTGCCCCCACAGGTCACTTCTATCTGCAGGCCTTGTTGTCTCTGGGATCAGCCCTTGTCCCCACAGTAACTTTGTGAGTCAGATCGGGGTCACCAAGTACCGGCTTGTACACATTATCCTCACTGGTTTCATTTCAAATGTATGTTTTCCAAGCCCCAGCTGGGCTCCTTTTGTCATCCCTAATCCATTCCTTTCTTTTCCATACTTCCCATGGGAGTCAGGGTGTCCTATCCCTGATTCCTCAAGGCTCCACTCCCACTTATACTCCTTTCTTCTCCACAAATTACCCGGCCTCCCACTTTGGGAAAAGTCCTTCTCATGTCTCTGCCCCCATCCTGCCCTTCTCAGCAGCAGGTGCATTTCCTCCTGTCCCAGGTGAACCTCTGCACTTGTATTGAAATTCGAGGGGCTGCCAGACACAGTGGCTCATGCCTGTAATCCCAGCACTTTGGGAGACCCAAGTGGGAGGATTGCTTGAGTCCAGGAGTTCGACCAACGTGGTCAACATAGTGAATCCCTGTCTCTACTAAAAGTACAAAAAATTAGCCTGGCTTGGTGGTGCATGTGTGTAGTCCCAGCTACTCAGGAGGCAGAGGTGGGAGGATCACCTGAGCTCAGAAAGTTGAGCCTGTAGAGCTGAGATCATGTTACTGCACTCCAGCCTGGGGGATGGAAGTGAGACCCTGTCTTAGAAAGAAAAAAAAGGGGGGTGGAGTGGGGAACAAACCAGAGGAGCCTAGAGTCAGGCAGACCTGGGTTTGAATCTCTGATCTTCCGTAAACTGGCTGTCTGATCTTGGGGGAGCTATTTAACCTCTCTCAGCCTGCTTCCTTCCCTCTAAGTGGGGCCAGTAATAAATACATATTATTAGATTGTGGTGAGACATATACAAGATGAAACATGGAAGAAAGTACTTAGTATAGGCAGGGCTAGGAAGAACTCAATACATGGCGACGTAGTCACTGTTATTATAATTTTGTCCCTCTTCCCGAGACCTCACTTCTTTAATTACCTTCATATTCATCTTTCTCCCTGAAGGGAGCACAGGAAATGGAAGAAACACTGGACTCTGAGCTGGAGAGGCCAAAATGGCTTTTGGAGCCAGGCTGTCCTCCTTCCAGAAGGACCCAAGAAGCTGTTCCAGGCAAGACAGAGCAAGTTCCTGGGAATCTAGCGAGCCAGGGAAGGTCCAATGTGAGTCACTTCCTCAGTTAGCACCAAGGCAGTGACAGAAGTAGCATTTCCTGGCCATGACTTTGCTGAGGTTGTCCCGCTATTTTTGGAAAGGTATTGCTTTTAGGCTTCAGAAAGGGGACTCCATCTTAGTTCAGGATGCACGGCCACTGCTTAGTCTCTTGGGATTCCCCAGGAGCATGGGGTTAAGGAAGCTGGGGAGGAAGCGGTGCGACTGACCCTGCACAGCCCATGCTGGTCTTACACCCTGTTGGCCTTTCCTCCCTGACCTAAGCAGACTTTATTTCATTGTTAGGGAGGCAAAGCTATGGCTCCTCCTGCTAGAGCAATTCTCCTTGAAGTTTAGCAGACATCAGAATCTCCCGGGAGACTTGTTCAAATGCAGCTTGCTAGACTGTAGTGACAGATTTTCTAATTCAATCGTTACGGGGTGACACCTGAGAATTTGCATGTTGTTATAAGATCCCAGGTGTTGTCAAGAGAGCTGGTCTAGGACTACTCTTTGAAAGCCACCACCGCAGAGAGTTGCATATTTGTATCACCATTTGTCCTTTGGCATCCTGTCTTAGGGCAGGGCATGATGTAGGGGAAAGACAAAGGGGCAGGAATCTTGGGTTCTTATTTTCGCTAATTTACTCTGTGGCTGCATTTCTGAAGATGGTTTTGATTGTGAGTAAGGGAATATAGCTTGTTACTCTAAGACACACATGGACTTTGTTGGAAGGATACTAGGGAATCTCTCTAAATTCAAGGCAGAGATTATAGTTAAGGTTTGGGAAGGGCAAAGCAGCCTTGGAATTTATTTTCTGCTGTCCAGGGCACTCTGGTCAGGTAGTTCAAATTCTAAATGCTGATGAGAAGTAATCTATTTGGCTCACAAGGGACAAGACTTTCCCACCCTCCCCCACTTAGCCAATAAGCCTCAACAGGTATTTGGTGAAGCAGACATACACAGCACTGCGTCAGGTAAACCGGCAGGGCTGCTCCCCAGCTCCCACCAACCTGAACTGAGCAGCTTATTACAGAGGCCATGACTGGGATTCTTCCCCTGCCTGGGCCTCAGTTTTCTTATCTGTACTACGAGGGGTTTGGGTTAGAACTTCATCACTAGATTAGCGTTTCTCAAAGTTGGCCTGCATCATAATTGCTTGGGATACTAGGAAGTAGAGACTCACAATGTCCCAAGGTGTACTGCTAAGTGATCAACAACAGGCTTTCCAAAACAAAACACCCCAATTTATAGTGTTTGCTCAATTTCTGTAGTGTAAATAAATACTCCTACCTTGGCCAAGTTCAAGCTAACAATGTGAAGTCACTAAACTTCACTTTGGGGAAGAGAGGTGCATGTGGACTCCAGCACACCACCCACCTACCAACTCAGAACCACTGAGGGAGGCCTTGGACTCTGCATTTTGCCCCCCTTCAGGTGATGCTAGTAGATCATAAAATTTCAGAACCCCTGCATCCAGAGATCTCTGAGGGCTTTTCTGTCCCTTCTGTATCTCCATTCTAATTATATTACAGGTTCTCACACTGGCTCTGGGAGTTGGGGAACATTTTCCTTCTTGAAAGAATTGCAGAGCAAGGCCTAGAGAGATAGATGAGCCATTGCCCAAGTGAGCTAATGATGCATCTGCACCAGCCTGTCTGGTACTCTTTCTCCTTGTCCTCTGTGAGGGCCCTATCTCTCCATCCTAGGGGCAGGGCAGCATCTCGATGTGCACGTCTCAGAGGGATACTGGAGGTTGCAACTGTGGGTACTGGGACCCATGCCCATTGCCCATCTCTAAGGGTGGGGCTGGATTTCAGCTGCTATCACTATGACCTTTTGATCTCTCATCTCCATTTCCTGGAACTGAGAGCCTGCCTGGTCATCGCTATTTTTGTGCAGGTTTCTCATTTTGATAACTTCTCTGTGCAGGTAGAGGACAGAGTGGGGGATGCCGTTTTTTGTCCTGAGGTGCACTGGGGCAGAGAGAGCCATGACAGAGCCCATGAAAGACCCACCAACAGATGGCAGGGGTGACACAGAAGTCAGGAAGAGGGAAGTTAGGCAAGGAAATGTACAAACTGCTGAAAAGGTTAAAAATTCCTTTTTCTTTTCTTTTCTTTTCTTTCTTTCTTTTTTTTTTTTTTTTGGAGACAGGGTCCCACTCAATTGCCAAGGGTGTAGTGCAGTGGTGTGATCATAGCAAACTGTAACTTTGAGCTTCTGGGCTCAAGCAGTCCTCCCCCTAGCCTCCTGCCTCAGCCTCCTGAGTAGCTGGGACCACGGGTGCACATCACTTTTCCTGGCTGATTTTTTATTTTTTGCAAAGATGAGGTCTAGCTTTGTTGTCTAGCCTGGTCTTGAACTTTTAGCTTCCACTTATCCTCCCACCTCAGCCTCCCAAAATGGCACTGGGATAACAGGTGTCAGTCACTGCTCCTAGCCCAGGATTGTACGTTGTTTCTTTAAGGAGCTTTCAGAAGAAATCATTTTTATGCTGTAGTTAGGTTGGAAATTTAGTTTTGAACTGGGATGGTCCCTTACTCTCTTATTCTAGGGAGTAGCGATTCTCAAAGCATGATCTCCAGATCAGGAGTATCAGCATCACCTGGGAACATTTTAGAAATGCAAATTCTTCAACTCAGAATATCTTCCCCTCTTAGAGCTATTGCCTGAATCACCATGATTCCTTATTCATTTGTGGAGATTAAGTACTCCTCCCTCATAAAACTCTTTTCCAATGCTGATGCCCCATGGGACTGCCATGATGGGCTATTTTCTCTGACTACAGGGTGGATGAGCTTGTGATAAGAGAAACAACTGGGGAATTCTGGGTTGGGGATGGGGGAAACTACAAGAGACAATAGAGACTACTCTGGCTATAACAGGCCTTCTTAGGCACTTTCTATTGTGGCTGCTTAGAAGGAGGCCTGAAGCCAGCACACCTCCTGCCCCTTGGAGATATCTAGCATAGCATGGAAACTTCAAGCAGTGGATAAGCTCCTGGTGGACTGAACTCTTTGGATCTCTCCTGCATGTCTGTCCTCTCAACTCTCTGGACTCAGGACTTCACTGCCTGTCCCACAAGGAACAGGACTTTTCCGCCCTCCACTATGTGGCCAATAAGCCACAACAAGTATGTGGTGGAACAGACACAGGAGAGGGTGGAGTGGACTGGCTCCAACCCTTGTCTCCTCTCATTCCACCAGGGTTTTGCCATCTTCCTACAGTATAACTTCAACTCCCTCAGGCAACACATGCTCTGTTCTACCCGATGCTTGGGCTCCTGTGCCAGGCCTTGTCCCAAGGGCCCTGTTTATATTCATCTGGGCCTGAAGGACAGGATCCAAGCATTGGAGGCTGGTCAGTGCTCAGAGCCTCTGAGGTGCTCCCTCCTTGGAAGTGTGATCCCTTCAGAAGAGTGTAGCTGAGGCTTCTTTCAGTGACTATCTAGGGGATACTGTGGAAACAATTTGGAGCTGAGGCTGGAGGTTGACTATGAACCTGGCAGACTGGAGTGTAAACCTGAAGTCTTTCCTCCATTTATGTCTGAACTTGTCCTTCCGAAAGTGATGTGTGAAGCTGGTGGATCTGGGATAGGCCATTTGGACAAGAGAAGAATGTGGAGTCAGGCTGGAGGGGACCTTTGCCTGATACAGCTCTCGACCAGTCCTGAGGCACCTACTTTGGTTTAGGTGAAATAAGCTATTTGTGGGTACACCTCTGAGCATGTTCTACCTGTGTGTCTTTCTATGCATCCATAAGCATTCCCATGTGTATCTGTGTAGAGTCTCCATCTCACCAGCTGTGAGGCCACAGACATGTGATTTAAACTACCTGGCCTCCCTTTTCTGTGTCTGTATTATGGGGATAATAATAACTTTTATAAAAGCTTACTATGGCAGCAAAATGAAACAATACACGTAAGCTTCTTAGCACAGTTCCTGGTGCTCATGTGTTAGGCTATTATTATCAATGCCTTGGGTAATTTACTTAACCTCCCTGGGCCTCAGTTTCTTCATGTGTAAAATAGGGATAATACCAGAACCTAGTACTGTTCTAAGGTTTAGAGAAATTGATACCTATGAAGTTCTCATATATGCAATAAATGTTAATGAGTAGAATGTATATTATCTTTGCGTATGGATGTGTCTGGATGAGAATATCCGAGTTTGTAAATGTCTCTGAGCATGTCTTGCTGCTGGTGTGTGTATATACACATGTATATATGTGTTTAAGTGTGTTTATATGGCCAGACAGGCCCAGTCTTTCTGGTGGAGGCTGCTATTGGCCCAGGTCTGGACTCCCTGAGCCAGCTAGGGCCGGCGCCGGGGATGGAATTTCCATTAAGAATTAAGCAGGACAGCCCAGCATTGAGAAGTCAGGCAGGCAGAGGGGAGGGGGTCGAGGGGGAGGAAGCTTCAACTCTGAGCTCCCTTGGGCAGCCTCAGTACTGAACTGCCTTGGACAAGCTTTGCCTTGAGTCATAGGCCTTCTCAGGGCCATGGCCCAGAAGGATGGGCAAATGGGGAGAAGCTGTTTACAGGGGCCTCTATAAGGAGACTCGGAATCGCTGCAGCCAAGGCTGGAGCCATGAGGCGGCCCCCCAGCAATGGAGAGGCAGCCAGCGAAGGTCCAGGTGGCTGGGGTCTATGGGGAGTCCAGGAGTCCAGGAGGCTGTGCTGTGCCGTACGTATCTGGGAAGGTGGATGTGAGTGTGTGTGTGTGTGTGTGTGTGTGTGTGTATTGGGAAGTGGAGGGTGGGGGGATTTATGCCAAGTGCCTCCGGGGAACATCTAACAAACCAAGTCTGTTCCTCTCTTACCCTGAAACCCAGACACAGAGTTTGGGCCTGGAAAAAAAGACCTTTGAGGCTTTTTTGCTAACATCGATCTGTTTATGATCTAAGCCTCATTCTATTTCTAGCGTATAATAAAATATCTTAGTTTTCCAGGTGCTTTACATCCTTGACCTCACTTTATACTTTCAACAACCTCAGGAGCTGGGCAGAGATTATTATGTTCCCCAATGTACATATGGGAAAACCGACATTCAGAGAGGTTAAGTGATTTGTCCAAGGATTCATCACTAGAAAGTGGTAGAGGCAGGATGCAAAACCAGGTTTCTCTGAGGAAGAAATGGAGACCTTCCTTCCTTCCTTCCTTCCTTCCTTCCTTCCTTCCTTCCTTCCTTCTTCCCTTCTTCCCTTCCTCCCTCCCTCCCTCTTTCTTTCTTCCTTCCTTCTTCATTTCCTTTCCTCTCCTCTCCTTCACTCTCTTCCTCTCTCCCTTCCTCCCTCCCTCTTCTCTTTTCCCTCCCTCCCCTCTTTCTCTCTCTTTCTTTCTTTTTCTTTCTTTCTTTCTTTCTTTCTTTCTTTCTTTCTTTCTTTCTTTCTTTCTTTCT
>NW_016807378.1:892865-975748 GCF_001698545.2 Rhinopithecus bieti | reverse complement strand
TAGCCTCGCAGTCCCGCGGAGACTGCAGGCAGCCGGGGCTGATTGGGACCAAGGCTTGGCAGGGAGCGCGCTGTTGTGGAAGGTCCTTGGGAGGCTGCGGCCGCCTGGGAGAGGGCGGGTGGGGGAGAGCGGGGCGGGGGGCGGGGGCCAGGGGCGGCCCTTCAGGCTGGGCCGGCAGAGCGGCTACTTCGCGCGCGGCCTCTGGAGCTCCAGCTGCGCCCTGCCACCACTGGCCGCACGCACCACCCGCCTTTCTCGCACGCTAAGTAAGTAGACAGCTCCCCTAGCTGGACTCAGGGGCTGGTGATGCCTCTGCCAGCCTAGTTGGGAACAGTGCAGATTTGTGACTAATTGGATAGTAGGTGTAAATGTGTCAGTGGGAGTGCTTGTGAAGGGGAGCTTGTGCCAGTGTGAGGGAGTGTGTCTGGGTGGGATGTCCACATGTGGAATTTTCTAGCATGTGCCCTAGGGTGTGAGTGTGGGTGAACGAGTGTTTCAGAGTGTGTCTGGTGGCCTGGAGTGGGCCACAGGTGTCTGTCTGTGTGGCACCTGCTGCCCTGGGTGGACTGTGTCTGTACCTGTGGAAATGTCTGTGTGTGTGTGGCAGGAAGGCCTCCAGGTGAGCTGAGCCAGTCTGCATGTGGATGAGTGGATGTGCCAGAGTGAACCCAGGAAGGCAGAAGCTGGGGCTAGGGAGTGTTATCTGAACTCAGGCTTTCTAAGGTGACCTGACTTGTCCCCAGCTGGGGTGTCTTCTCTGTGGGTCATTCGGCTTTGGTTTCTCAGGGCTTGGAGCAGGACAGAAGCTCAGCCCTCACACAACACTGGAGTGAATGTGACTTTGACTGACCCAATCTGGCTAGACCAGGGTCAGGGAGACAGCTTGCGGGACCCCACTCTTAAACCAGGAGAAGAGGCAGGAGGTCAGGGGATGAGTAGACAGGATGGCCATGGCCACCCACAAACACTCGCAGTGCACCCACGCTCACATGCTCAGCATACACGCATTCCTGTCCATTGCACCAGTCTTGCGCACACTCTTCTCAGGATAGCCATGCAACCATTCACATACTTTCAACATGTATACCTGTGGACAGCGACATGTATGCAACATGCACCCGCTTTGTTCAATGAATATGCACAAATGTATCCCTGGTGTGGCCCCACCCTCAGCCTCTAGGCTTCTCCGACTTTTGCCCCTTTTAACCTATATTTTGTACCTCTGACAATGGGTCCAAGAAACTGGCCTCAGTGGGGAATATTTTAAGTCAGGGACTTTGGCTGCAGGGGTCAGGGCAGATGGTGATATGGTGCCTTTGAGGGGTTCTGTTTAATCTGAAACAGGCTGTCCATGGGGCTCAGCCAGAGAGCATCTTGTCCCTTAAGCTCTGGGACTTAGAAGCAGTGTTTGCCCTTTTAGAAGTGAAAACTTCCAAACACTGCCTTTGGAAGGCAAGCCGGGTCAGGCTGGGATCTGAGACAGAGCTCAGCATATGTAGTTTGCTCCGTGCTGTAGTTTATACTCTGGATTACACTTGCTGCGGAGAAGCAGCGACCCTTCTGGGCTGGGTCCCAGGGCACCCATTTGGCAGGGAGGACAGTGAACTGAGCTAGGCTGATTCCTTTTTTTCTTTGGTTTCATTCAACCCTACTTTGAGTCTCCCTCCCACAGGCTGGTGGGGGGATGGCATTTGCTCTCTCCTCTCCTTTCTTCCAGTAGTTATCTTTTTTTCTGGACAGAAACTCCTCCATGACCTCCTCCCTGCAGTGACCACTGGGCACACACCATAAAGAGCTTGGAAGAGTAGGTGCCCTAAAATACCAGCAGAGTGGTGGTGTTATTCTTCTTAGTAGAGTTTCTAGGGCTGTTCTATCATGGCTATTCCCTTCTGAATACTTCATTGAGGTACTCAGACTAAAGGTGCTCCTTCAGTTGGGAAGTTAGAAAGATGGTATTGAGTTTCTTTCTCTCTCTCTCTCTCTCTCTCTCTCTCCCCCCCCCCCCCCCCCTCCCCTCCTTCCCCCCCCCCCCCCCCCCGCTTCCCTCTTTCCTTTCATTTCCTTTCATTTCCTTTCCTTTCCTTTCCTTTCCATTGACTGAGTCTCACTCTATTGCCCAGGTTGGAGTGCAGTGTCATGATCTCAGCTCATTGCAACCTCCACCTCCCGAATTCAAGTGATTCTCTTGCCTCAGCCTCCTGAGTAGCTGGGATTACAGGCGCCTACCACTACGCCTGGCTGATTTTTGTATTTTTACTAGAGATGAGGATTCTCCATGTTGGCCAGGCTGGTCTCGAATTCCTGACCTCAAGTTGTCTGCCTGCCTAGGCCTCCCAAAGTGCTGGGATAACAAGTGTGAGGCACCATGCCCAGCCTGAGTTTATTCTGTCTTAATGCCTATGGTTTGGTCTAAGGGGTGACTAAGCTCTCACCCACTAACTCCTCTAATATGCAGGAGAGCAAGTTGGGTTCAACTGCTTTCTGAGGGGAATGCTGGGATCTATCTTTTCTTTGGCCTGATCCTACACCTGACCCTTGGGAGTGGTTAAAAAAGGGCAGGCTGTGGTCAGTCCAGCAGAATAAAGGTGGTGGGGAAGGAATTATTTTCCCGTTGTGCTTCCTTTTTCACTCTGGTTGCTGGGCAGCTCTTAGTCCATCATATTGTTCTGTTGTAATAACTGTGTTAGTTGGAACCATTGCTTTGACTTCTAATTTCTGCTTTATCAACTTTATAGAATACACATTTTTAATTGTAAACTTCCACTTCCTTTGTTGAAGGAAATCAGAACAAATAAACGAAAAATCAGCAATTAAGCATTCTATTGGTCTCTGGGAATGGGAACCACACTGAATTTTCTTGGGACATCCTCAATTTCAAATACATCATCTGGTTTTCAAACCATATGTCTCAATTTGGTTTCTGTACCTTTGGACTCTAGTTGGTGACGATGTCTTGGAGGTTTTTTTCCTGGTAGCTCTGGGACATAATGCCCATCTCTGTGCTGGCTCAGACAAGGGGGATAGTTGAGAATGAATTGGGCCATTGATAAACACCCCCTGCTCCGAGTGTTTCAGCTGCTAGCTCTTCCTTGTCTCAAAAGCTCAAGTGTCTGGGTGCCTAAAGGAGTTTGACCCTTGCCCTAAGCTTGGCCCTGGCCCCACAGCCACCCCTTCCTCATGTGACCCTGCCTAACTCAGGGCTCTGCTGGGAGGTCTGTGTCTCTTGGATCTGAGCCCTCCCCCAGTATGGACCACAACATCTCTGATCAGGGATGGCCCTTGTGGAACTGGAGCTTCGGATGAGAGCTTGGACTTAAGAGTGTGGAGGAACACATGAAGGGCTTTACTGCCTCCTTGCCTAGGTCTGTGAGGCCATGGGCCAGTGCTCAGCACTTTATCCTTCCTCATATGGTGTCTCTAGTTTGCTAAGTGGTCAGGGAGTCATTTGTCACCTCTTACCTGCAGAGGTGCACTTCATCTGAATGCAGGGCAGGGTTCTAGCCACATTGCAAAGTTGGTGAAACTCTAATTCACTCCAAGACAAATTATTTTATGCTGCCTAAGGCCATTCATGTTTGGAAAGGAGAAAGCTGGAGGGTAAAACTTAGCAACAAAGAATGATTAGAATAACTCAAATGGTGGGCTTTCAGGCATTGCATTTGGGGTCCTGCTTCTCAGTATGTGTTATGTCAACCCAAGCTGGTAGCCGTTGCCTGCCTTCAAGATGCATCCTCCCAGAAGCATTTGATCACAAGGTAGGAAAGAGGAAATCCCCTGTGGCCTGGTACTAAGTAATGTGCTGGTTGCCTGGTATGGGTGAAGTGTTTGTTCCTTCCCAGATAAATGCCATCTTAAAAAGGTAAGACTAGGACTGGAGCACATCTCTGCTGAATTTTCACACTATTTAGACTCTGGTTGGCCCCTGGGCTTTAAGCTCAACCAAGTGAAAACAGACTTAAAAGCCAGCAAGAGCATTGTGTGAGATGGTTAGGACTTCTGTGCAGGAAAGGCAACTCATAGTAACTCACGTTTATTGATTATCGACTATTGTCCAGCTTCCTTTTTAGGCTCTTTCCATCTTTTTTTTCATGAAACCTCTATACCAACCCTATGAAATAGTTAAGACGATTTTAAATATAAGGAAACTGAAACACAGCAAGACTAAACAACTAACCCAAGGTCAGAGCTAGCAAAGATTGCTTTCCACATCTGTCTAACTCCAGAGTGTGTAGCGAATGTCCACTGACCATGAGAGATGCCAGCAACTCCCTCATTTCAAAGACTTTCAAAGCAGGAAAAACTACTCCTTTGGGCAAATTGGGGAATGAGGCTAAGGGCTTAACTTCTCTGTCTGTCTCCAGGACCTGAACGTGATCAGCATCATTGGCCTTTCCAGCCTTAGCTGGAGACTATTGCTGTGTAAGAAGCAGGGATTGAAGGGGTGGGAAAGGCCTCCTGGGCTGTGCGGGGATCTCTCCCCTTGCCTTTCAACCCCCCACCAGCATGGAGTGGGCAGTGTTGAACTTCTGTGCCTTCACTTTTTCCTGGAGCAACCTCTGTCCTGGGAACCAAGCCTCTGCCCAGACTCTGCCATCTGACTGGCCTGATCTCCCCTTCCCCAGTTCCAAGGTATCCTCAGCGCCAAACTCTGGGGGAGTCCTGGATGCTTTGAGGATGTCTCAGGGCAGATTAGACTCTGTTTGGTGTGATGCAGTGTCTGTAGGCGTCAGCAGTTTGGCTGGGTAGTTGTGTATAGTGTTCACTTTCTGCTGGAGAAATGAAGGTTTTGTCTTACAAACCAAATATTCTGGGTTTGGAAACCATGTGAAATGTGGCCTGTGGTTGGAGGGTGTAAACTGTGTTTTGGGTCTGTGTGTGGTGCTGGATTTAAAGACACTGTTGAGGGACAGAACAATCGGCTCAGGCCATCTCACTTCTTTTGATGGAGGGTCAGAGGTGAGCAGTACATACTGGCAATGTGCGGAAAAGAGAGCACGGGCTTTGCAGCCAGATGGATCTGACTTGGAGCCTCAGTTTCCTCATCTGTAAAATGGGGTTCCTCGTAAGGTAATGTGGTGCTAGAACTGGAAAGTCAATTTGAAATTCAGTGTCTGGCATAGAATAGGCAAACAGTAAAGTGCAATATCCTTCTTTCCTATGCCACCCACTTTCTGTGAAAGAACACTGGACTGATTGGCACAAGATCTGGATTCCAGCTCTACTCAGCCTTGGGCACACTGTATTATCTTGGGTTAAGTCACTTACCCTCTCTGAACCTCCCTTTCCTGGTGCATAAAATGAGAGAACTCATTTCTCTCACTTCTCTGCAGTTTCTGAGGATAATGAAAGAGAGTAAAATTAAGGGTTCTCTTGGAAGATGCAGAAAGTACAACCAAAACTGATTCATTTATTCATGCCTCAGTATTAATTGAGATCTTTTACTGTGCCAGGGTCTGTGCAAGGCGCTGGGGGTAGAGGTAAGTTGAAATATCCTGGGCTTCAGGTAGCAATCAGACCATATGGCAAGACAGACTTGTAAACAAATAAAGGCCTGTCTGTGGGGCGTGATCAAAGCAGGTACTGGAGACTCTAATGTAGCAGCAAGGAAGTGTTGTCTCCAGTTGGGGCAGTCAGAGAGGCCTTCCCAAAAGTGTAAGTACTTGGTGTGGATCTTGAAAGATAACAGGAAGTTGCCAGGAAGAGGAGGACATTGTAGGTAGAGAGACCAGCATGTGCGAGGGCATACAAGTGTTGCCTACTGTGGTAAGTTTGGGGAACTTTAAGCAGTTGGCATAACTGGAGCCTATGGTGTGGGTGGTCAGTAGTGTTGGAGATGAGATGGAAGATGTTACAAAGAGCTTTGTATGGAGTCCTGTCTGGATTGCTGTCCTGAGATGTTTAGACTTTTTGTCATATTTATGGGCAAGCACTGAGGTATTTTAAGAAGGGAGGGACATGGTTGGATATTCACTTATTCATTCAACAAACATTTATTGAGTGCTTCCTATTTTTATGTCACTTTAAATTTTGACATATCAAATATAATAAAAATGTATAGCAGTTGTATAAGAAATACCTCTTTATCCATGTCTCAACTGTTTACATGATCTTCCATTTACTTTATTATTTTCATTCTCTCCAATCATACAAGAATATTATTTTTATTATTTGCATATATTTTTATGTTTATATAATTTATGTTTTACTGTATATTTTAATAATATATTTATTGTTTTATTATATATGAATACATATGAAAATGTTTATATTTCTGATCAATTGAGGAGAAATTGGAGACATGATGCCTCTTTAGCCCCCATATGTTAAGTATATATTTCCTTAAAAAGGATATTCTCTTACCACAGTGCAATTCTGTCCTAATAATGTCTTTATGGCTCCCCCATCTCTCTCACCTCAGTCAGGACCTAGTCCACAGATTGCATTTAATTATCATGTCTCTTTAGTCTCCTCGAATACAGAGCAGTTCTTTTGCTTTATTTATTTATTTTTTGAACTTTATGTTTTTGAATAGTACAGGTCAGTTATTATGTGGAATATCTATCAATTTGGTTATTGTTGATAGTTCCACATGACTAGATTCAAGCAATGCATTATGGGCAGGAATACCACTGCAGTGAGGTTATGTCCTCTCCAGTTTTCATATCACCAAGCACAGGATGTGGGGATTGTCCCAGTGCTGGTGATGGGAGCTTTTATCACTTGCTTAAGAATAATGTCTGCCAGTTTCTCCACTGAGAAATTATTATTTTTCTCTCTGTAATTAATAAGTAATTTGTGGCGAGATACTTTGAGACTATGTATAAGCTGTTCCTTATCAAACTTATACCCACTGATTTTAGCATCGTTGATCATTTTGAATCAATTATTTCTTCCATATTTAGTAGTTGGCATTCTACTTTAAAAAAATCTTTCCCCTCTCCCTCCCTTCCTATCACTAGGGTCTCATGAATTCTTCATTTATTCAATGGGTTATAAATCAATTATTATTTTTATTTTATTTCAATGTTCACATTGTCCCAAACTTGATTAGTGGGAGGCTCTGCAAGCTGGTTTTCTTTGTTTTTGATGCATCCCCGCAATTCTCTATGCTCTTCCTTACTATTTGCTATAGCAAGAAGTTACAGGCTCAGTTTCCTTTCTGTGCTACAGCCCTGGAATTAGCCATTTGTCTGAAGAGCACTGGATCCTTTTAGTGGAAAATGGTATTTAGAAACCAAGATTTTTAAAGACCACCTGTGCTCCTTGTGATTGGTGTGTCATCATTTATATGCTCTCTTAGCAAACAGAGTTAGGACATATATGTATATTTATTTCTCCAATCAACCAGTACAATACATTGTTACATGTCTTTAGAAGAAAAAACCCAAAGACTGCAATAGAGAGTAATGGGGTAGGAATACTTTAGATTGGGTAGTTAGAAAGGGCTTCTTTCAGGAGGCGATATTTAGGAAGACAGCATGAGGTGGGTGGATGGATTGGAAGAAGAAAGAGCCTGGAGATTGTTTTAATTATTCATACAGTAATTACCAGGGCCTGAACTAAGTTCAAATGGAGAGGAGGTAGAATTCAATAGGACACAGTGACTGGTGAATGCAGAAAGTGAGGGAGATGAAGGAGTCTGGGGGACTCCCAGTTTGATGTCTCAAAGGCCTCTCAAACTCAATGTGTCTAAAACAGAATTTCTGTTGTTCTTCATCATACTAAAACCTGGTCCTCTTCAGGTATTTCAGATTTCATTGAATGACTCCTTCGTCTGGGTAGCTGCACAAGTCAGACAGACCTGAAGGTCATCCTCAACACCTCTCTCCCTAAAAACCCACATCCAATCCATCCCCATATCTTGTTGATATTAGCTTGTAAATATCTCTCAAATCTTTCACTTCTCTCCATCTCCACCAGCATCACCCTAGCTCATGGTACCACCTTCATGTTTCTAGGGTACCACAAGAGCCCCCAGTCCCCCTATATCCATACTGGTTCCCCTCCAATTTGTTCTCCACACAGCAGCCAGAGCACATTTCAAAACTCAGCTATGTTCATATCACTTTCTTCCTTAAAAGTATGTTAGTTGCTTCCTATTGATCTCAAGATAAAGACCACACTCTTTAGTAAGTCCTACGAGGTCTTGCTTGCCTGGCTTTGCTGCCCTCTCCGACATCTCCCTACCTAGCACTGTCTCCCTGGCTCTCCCTGCCACACTGGCCTCAGCTGAGTCTCAGTCCCTAGGGCTTGTTAGGCTCCTCCTGCCATAAGTCTTTGTATTTGCTGTTCCTCTGCTTAGAATGCTCACTCTTCCTGACTCCACCTACTGAATTCCTTCTTTACTCTCAGTTCTCAGCTGAGTTGTCACTTTCATAATCTTCAGGACCAGGTCCAACCCCATTTTATAAAGTTTTAAAACATCATGTACCTCCTTCAAGGCTTTATCATAGTTTTAATTTTACATTTATTTATGTAATCATTAAAGCTTACCTTCTCTATGTGATGATGAGCTTTGTGAGGGTTGGCACTATGTCTGGTTTTGCTCATTACTTTATCCTAGCAGGCATCATGGTACCATGTTACTGACACATGCCACAAATATATGTTGAACAAACGAATTAATGAAGATTTATCATCTGAGTAACCAGACAGATGATGGAACCATTCAGTGGAATAAAAATGAGGAGAGAAGTAGATTTGAGGAGGAAAATGATAATTCATTTTGGGACACCTGGCATTTGGGGTGACTGCCAACAATGTCTGTCCCTCAGAGACCTTACCATCTCCTGTACAAACAAATTAGGATGTCACTAAGGAGCTTTTGGGGGGCTGGTGACAGGTGACATCTAATTCCCAGATGATTCTAGGAAGGTCCCTGTGGGAGGTGGCTAAGTCACAAATGGCATCCCTGAGCTGTCGCTTCCCTATCTATCATTATCTCTGGTTTGTAGAGCATACAGGAGATAGAAGGGGTTCCCAGTGGTCCTGACTTGGCTCCTTGGGTACTTGTATAAAATATCTTTACAATCCTGTGAAAGACTCCTTGGAACTTTAATTACTTTATGATTCACATTTGTCAGGAGCTGCCAACCTCCTTCCTACCTCTAACACTGCACTAGACATAGGCTTAAAGGAATACAGAAAGTAGGTCTTACTAAGCCCATTGAGCCATCCTTTCAAAGATGTCATCAGCACTAGGACAGATGGCCCTTTCCATCCCTCTGACTCACTTACTCTTACATTCCTCACTCACTCATTCAACTTTCTATCTCACCTTGTTCATTCGGTCACTTACCCACACACCCATCTGTCACCCACCTATCCATCCATGAACAAGGGTTTATGTTGGATTTATAGCAGGACTCAAGGCTAATGCATTATCTTCAGTCCCACTCCTTTATCCCTGTTTTCTGTGGTCCTTACAGCTCAGAATTCCAGGCAAGGAGACTGTCAGGGGTTGGAGAGATGTCACTGTGCTAGTCTAGGGCTGGGCTGGGTATGATTGCAGGGTGTTAGCAGGAAGAGTGGAAGACCAGAAGTGGCCACACTGATTACTCCTCTTGGCTCATTGTCTGCTTTTCTGGCTTCCCTTCTTTCACTGGTGATGAGAACTTAGGGATTAGGTAGATATAAGGTAGATATAAGGCAGACTGGGCTTTGCAGAGGTATTAGGGGGCTCTGGCCTTCAGGGGAAATAGGAACACAGCTCCCTGTGAGCCCTATGGTGGAGAACGTGATGCTTTTGTTTTCTTCTTCATTTTAGACTATGATTGCACTTTAACCCTGTGGAATTTGCAGAGAGGCTATGGGAGGGTGGGAAAGCAGGATTTTAAAATGTGGCATTTAGAAACCAGGCAGTAGACTAATCCTGGCCCCATCCTCCTAGAAGCTGCTCTTTCAGTTCTCTTAGGCTTGTCATTTACAAAGAGCTCCCTAGAATGTGTGCTATCCATCTGCTTCGGCGGCCAACAGGGCTGGAACTGAGTAGGCATAGGACAATGACAGCCACATCAGATAACAGCATCTTGGAAAAATGCCCGAAGGTTGCAAGGGTCTAAGTTACAGACTCATTCACTCATTCCCTCCCTCACGAATTCATTCATTTAACTACTTAGTACCTACCTAGTAGGTGCCATGTTTAATTCTCAGCCCTGGAGACATGACAGTGAGCAAAACACATATTTCATGCCCTTGGAGGATTTGGTTTGGGAAGAGACAGTAAAGAGGGTATATACACCATACAAAGTGTGAATACCATGGAGAAATATAGAGAATAGTAAGGGAGCTCCAAGGGTGGGAGGGGGTTTATACATTTATACAGGGTCAGGAGGTTTTCTCTGATAAGCAGGCGTTTAAACAGAGGCCAAGAGGAAGCTATGTGAATACTTGTTGGAAGAGGAGCCAAATATAGAGAAGAGTAAGTGCAAAGGCCCTGAGGCATGGTTGAGAAAGAGCTTGCCGGTTCATATGATTGGAGTTAAGTGAGGGATGGGGAGAGTTGAAGGAGTTGAGATCAATGCAGTAATGGGTGCCAGCTCATGAAGGCTCTGGTGGGTTATTTGGCTTTTGATATGAGTGGAATAGTGAACATTGAAAAGTTTTGAAGAGAGAAATGACATGCTATAGCTGCTATGAAAATAGTAGATTGTTACTGGGAGGAGAAATGAATTAGGAGCCTATTATAGTGATTTAGGTGAGCGATGATGGTGGCTAGGACCAAGGTCCACTTATTCATTCATTTATCCTCCATTTCATTTTTTATTCTACAGATGTCTCTGTAACTCTGCCTGCCTACATATGAGGCCCCTTAGCACTTTGCATCCATTCCTCTGTCCGCCCCACTCCCATGATCTGTCCAGCTATCCTCATTGCTTTCAACAAGTCTTTACCGGCTACTTGGAGAGTGTTGTGCCAGATGCTGACTAATATGGGCATATTCTTGTGGAACTTTGGCTCTCTCAGGGAGACAAGATGCATCCGTAGGAGATCACCAGTCAACTACAAAACCAAGCAAGTCTCTCAGGCTCAGGATGAATGGTGTCAACACTTCAGTGTTTCAGGAACCCTGTGGGCTGGAGGTCAGAGTAAGTGTCTGGGTGGAAGCCACATTTAAGCTGAATCTTGGCAGGTGGGGAGGCCAAGTCAGTCTTGAAGAATAACAGGAAAGTTGCTCTGAAGCTTGAATGTAAGGGGCATGTTGGGGAATACTGGGTGGTAATGCTAAAAGGAGGTGGTGTGGGCTGGAAACAGGATCTAGAGAGGAACAAGCACCAGGCTAAGGAGTTCACATCTGAGTTGAGAGAGTTTGGGGAGACACAGGTTTTCAAGGAGATTTTACAATGAGAGCCATGTTTTAAGAGGCTGAAACTAAAATCAGATGGAGGAATAATAGGCTGGGGACTCAGAGAGCAAAAAGACAATGGCCTTGTGTGAACCTGTTTGGCCTTTAGGCCAGGACTTCTGGGGCGGCTCCTAGATGCAATGGTGTGGGGCTCTATGGCTAACACAAACAGCAGGATATGGTACTGGCAGTTCCTTGGACAAACCCTACATGTCTCCTATAACTCAAAGTCACCCTTGAACAAAGAACACAGAGAAGCCTGGGTTCTGGGAAGAGTGAGCTGGAGAAAAATGTCCAGGTCTGGGCTCTGGTCATGAATGACTCTTTTAGAAGCTTCTGGGGTCACTGGATTGTAGGAACATTAGATTCAGAGCAGGAGCTCATCTAATTCAGCCCTCTATTCTTAGAGATGGGAAACTGGAGCCCCAGAGAAGGGGCATGTATTGTCTAACGCACTATAGAGCACTTGTTTAGAGAAAGGTCAAGCATCTCATTGAACTCATGCTGGAGGAATTTCTATGTTTTATTTAATTATTCATTTACATATCTCTTTCAATGGAAAAATAAAATTCTAAGAAGAAGAAAATTGTTCTGTTCATCTCCTCTCTCATCTAGCTGGGCCTTAATACAGAGCAGACGCTCTGCCTGACCTTCAGGATCACAATGTCTCCCCTCTCGACCCAGACAAAAGCAGGGTGTCAGGCTTGTCTCAGAGCTGGCCAGATGTGGAATCAGAAAGAGCTGCCTGTGGATGGGGATAGAGCCTGACTCTGAACCCCTTATGTACTCGTGAGGCTTGGCCTGTGACTAGTTTCTTTCTCAGCTATGTCCTTGGTGACATCTCACTGGTAGCCATGATCATAGCTGTTGCCATGAAGGGGCCTGCTGAGAGAGAGGAGAGGGAGGTTTTGGTGTGGTGAGGGGATATCTTGTGCCTGAGGCCACTGCAAGAGGAGAAAGCCTCTGCCCAGCTGGAGAGAGAGCAGCCCACAGGGAGATTAACAGCCTCAGATGGGCACCTAGGATACATATTTGGGGCTTAAGGCCATTGCTTGGTCTGGCCTGAGGTTGCGTCTGCAGGGACTTCACCAAACTCACATATTTGTTCTCTTGCTGTCCTATGAAGCTTAAAGCCACTTCTTTAAGAGTAGCCTGTCCGTGCAGTCTGCAAAAGTCTATGGCTTAACATCAACAAGATTTTAAACCGAAGTGTCTTTTGATGTACCTCCATCCCTGCATTTAGGATCCTAGTGGGGAGGGCTGAAGCTGGAGATTTCTTGAAAAGTCAGAGGCATTTGGGCCATAGATCCTGCCAATCCAGGCACCATGGTTCACGTCAATGCTGGATGGGTAATTGGTTCTTAAGCTCTTGGTCAGCACCCTGCACTGTTTGTCTTGTGCTGTATACTTGGCAGAAGACTTCCACATGGAGAAGGGTGAGTTATACTGGTGAGCAAGCTTATTTGTAGGCACAGGAAAATAAGTACTCCCTCACTGTGTTCCACGTTCCTCAGAGAATATCTTGGGGAGGCAGTGATGGGGTCATTATGCCCTTCAGGGTAGCAATCTTAGATCAAGCAATGTGGATAGAACTTGGATGGGTAAAATTCTAGAAGGAGACTAGAAAGAACTTGGATTCACAACATAGCAAAACCCCGTCTCTACCAAGAATACAAAAATAAAATGGATATGGAGGCGTGCACCTGTAATCCCAGCTACTCGGGAGGCTGAGGCAGGAGAATCGCTTGAATCCGGGAGGTGGAGGTTGCAGTGAGCTGAGATCGTGCCATTGCACTGCAGCCTGGGCAACAGGGCAAGACTCCATCTCAAAAAAAAAAAAAAAAAAAAAAAAGAAAGAAAGAAAGAACGAATGAACGAACTTGAGTTCTAATCTGGGTTCTACCACAAATTTGCTGTGTGACTTGGACAAGTCATTTATCCTCTCTGGGCCTCAGTTTCTTTTTGTGCCAAGTACAGAGTTGAAAAAAAAACCACCATTTCTGAGCGTCTGTTTTGTATAACATTCCAGATATCTTACTTACATTATGCCAATAGGAATTTTGGTTAGGACTCTGTCTTCTGGATTTCTATCCTGACCAAGGGCTGATTTTGCACTTTGCCTGAATTATACTTTTCACTCCTTTTGGTCTTTTAAGAGATTTATTTATTTATTTTTTCCACAGACCATATTACCTAACAAAATCCCTCCTATTTTCATGGAATCATATAGGGATACAAAGCAGTGTCGTAATGTCATATCCATTATTATATTTTAATTTTTACAACAAATGTGCCAGGTAATCAAATATATATTATTATCCCCAGTTTGCATATGAGAAAAGAGGCCTAGAGAAGTCAAGTAACTTGACTAAGGTTACGTAGTTAGTTACTGGCAGAGCTGGGGCTAGGATGAAGGTTTCTTGGCTGCTAGTCTGTGTTTGGTTGTGCCACTTTTTGGACTTGGGAAGGGGCATCATAAGGACTTCATGGAATAGGGCTTGTGGGATTCACTAGGTGACAGAATTATCAAGATGAGAGCACCTGCCACCACATACCTGGACCATGTAAGGTTGAAATGTTCTTAGCCTGGGGCAGCCCCCACCCACCTGGACCCAGAAGTGAGGGGCTAGACTGGCCCCTGTGCCCAGCTATGCAAAGATCAGGGCTGCAGATAGCTCTCTGTGGCAGCTTTTACTGATAATCCAGCCCTGCTGTCTGCTGTATTAGCAGGATGGTGGGTATCTGGCCAGTGCCTCTTAGTTAACCTTCCCTTCTTCATTTTAAGAAGCTTTTTTATCTGCTTCGTCCTGGAGCTAGGCTGGCTCTTTCTGGCTGCAGAAAGGGGCTTTTAAAGTAACCCTTTAAAGAAACCCTCTTAGTTTATTTCTCTCTGGGCCAATCCAGCCAGATCTTTGCTTGGGGCAAGAGGGAGCCTCAAGGGTAGAAGTATGTGAGCAAGAAAGAGCTCTCCTTTCACATACCAGTCAAGAACGACTGGACATCATCTGCCTCCCCAGCCCCATTCACTTTCTATTTGTAATTTGGGATCTGTGTGTGTGAGCTCTGAATAGGTTGCCCCCCATCTTCCCCTCCTTTCTCATTAATCAAGTTTCCATATTTTCTTGGGTCTATTTAGGGGCTTGCTGTTCTATTCTCTATGTTTATTCCAGGGTCAATATCCCATTGTATTTATTAGTTTTTAAAAAGTCTTATGATCTGGCAGGAAAAGTCCCTCCAATTTTTTCCAGAAACATTTTGGCTACACATTTCAGATTCAACTTGTCAAGTTCTAGAAAAAAATCCTATAGGGAGTTGATTGGAATTGGACTGAATATTTAGATCAGTTTATAGTGAATTAATATTTCCCTATCATATATATGGTATTTCATATGCATGAATTATCTATTAACTTATCTTGGCCTTCTTTAATATCATTTAATAATGTTTTACAATTTTCTCGAGAAGGGACTTGCACATGTTAAGGTTCATTTCTATGGCCTTTGCATATTTTTGTTGCTTTGTTAATGACCTCTCTTCTAAATTTTACTCTGTTTATGCTGGTATCTATAACTATACTTGACTTTTGAATATTCATTTCTGACCAACTTTCTAAAACCTCATATCAATTAAAATAATTTTTTTGTAGATACCCTTTGATTTTCTACATAGAGAGTGAGGATGAATTGCTAGTTCATGTGTTTTCATAAGAATTAGGGAAAGGTACCGTGTCTGCAGGGACACAGACCCATGGATACCTGGCTTGCCAAGCGGACCGCAGCTCTGTGCCTGGTGGACCCAGCACTGTGTTGGGGTGGCTGGATGAACACAACAGAGGCCAGTTTCAGACTCCTCACTCTTCTGGCTGTGTGCTGGTATGCACAGGCAGATGTGGCTGCCTGTGGAAAACCACATCAGCTGTAAATAATGACAGTTTTGTTTCTTCCCATTCTAATACATTTTCTTTCTTTCTACACTAGCTAAGATCTCTAGCACAATAATGAGTAGAAATTGTTGAGAGCTGGGCATCTTTATTTTGTTTCTGATCTCACAGGAAATGCTTTCATTCAACATGTTATCAAGTATACTTCTCGTGGTATGTATTTTTTCTTGGTAGATACCCTATAATCAGTTTAAGGGTTGAGATGGTCATAAGGTTTTTTCCTTCTTTATGTTGTGAGTTTCACTGATCTGTTTTCTAATGTTAAAATAACCATGTATTTTTAGGCTAGATCCAACTTAGCCATGATATACAATCCTTTCAACATATAGCTGGATTTTGCTTGCTAGTATTTTGTTTAGTATATTTTCATATATGTTTCTATATAGATTGGCCTGTATATTTCCTTTCTTGTGTTGTTCTTGTTCAATTTTAGTATCAAAGTTATTTAAGTCTTATACAATCAATTGAAGTGTGTTTTCTCTTTTCCTATTCTGCAGAAGAGTTTGGTTATTTTTCCTTTAAATGATATAAACTCATGCTTCTCTGGGCTTGGTGTTTTCCTTATGGGAAGATTTTAAACTATTGATGAATTCTTTCAGTGGTTATAGATCTACTTTTTCTTGAATCAATTTTGGTAAATTGCATTTTCTAGGAATTTATCTAGTTTATTTATGTTTTCAATGATATTGCATGATATTCTCTTACCTCTGCAGCATCTGTAGAAATAAACCTCTTTTATTGCTAATATTATTTCCTCTTTTTTTCTGATTTTTTTCCAGATCTTGCCAGCAGTTTGTCTATTTTATGTTTTCAAAAACCAATGTTAGTCATTATGTTTATGTTTTGTATTTTGATTTGTGTTTTATTTAATGTTTGTTCCTATCTTAATTATTTTCCTTCTGATACTTTCTTTAGAAGTATTTTCCTCTTATTTTTAAAGTTTCTTAAGTTGGAGATTATTATGTTGGAGAAGTTGGAGATTCTTTGAATTTTCAGATCTTTTCTAATTTAAGTATTTAAATCTATAATTTTTGTTCTTAGTTCTATTTTATCTATATACATGATTTTTAATATGTGTATTTTCATCATCATTCAGGTTTATTTTCTAATTTCTGCTGTAATTTCTTCTTTGACCTATGGCTTGTGTGTTTAAAAATATATGACCATATGGGGTATTTATGTTGGGGTAGAGATTGCAAACCCAATGTCAATCTTTTGAAATTTGTTGAGGCTTGCTTTAAAGACTAGAAAGTAGTTGATTAAAAAAAAAAAAAAAGAATGATTCATGAGTGCTTGAAAAGAATGTGTATTCTGGGTGTTCTATTCATGAACATTAAATCTAACTTAAATGTGCCATTCAAATATTTTATATCCTTACTGATCATTTTCCTGCTTGATCTATCAGTTAATGACAGAATTGCATTGAAATGTATGTGATTCAGGACTAGTTCATTTCTCCTTAAAGTTTTATCAATTTTACTTTGCATATCTTAAAGCTATGCTATTAGGTATATCCTCATTATTATATTTTCTTAATGGGCTGAACATTTAATTTTCATGTAGTGAATCTCTTCATTGCCTTAAAGTTTGTTTTGCATTATATGAATACATTAGCATCAGATTTCTTTAGGTAAGTATTTTTATGGTATATCTTTTGTGGCCTTTAAGTTTAAGCTATTTTAGGTCTTTTTGTTTTAGGGATACTTCTTGTAGCTAGCACATAGCATGCACAACTTCCAGCCCCCTCCATGTATTGCACCCTTAATAATCTCTTCTTAGAACTGGATAGTTTAGCTCATTTCTCCTTAATGTGATTACTATTATACATTGATACTCCCCTCTGCATACTTTCTTTCTTTCTTTGGTTTAATTTTTTAAATTTATTACTCATTTATTTTTTCCTCTTCTACACAGTTCGAGGGAATTTTCTCTTTCTCTATGTCTGTTCTTTTAGTTAATTACTTTAGATAGTATAGCATTAATAATAACCTAAAAAGCCTAAATTTAATTTACATCTCTATTTTCTTCCCCCAAAATAGAACCTTGGAGCACTTTAAACAACTTTAGTCATATCCTTCTAAATTATATACAATATTTTAGATTCATCGTTTCTTATCTCAAAAATGAGGGATTATAATTGTTGTTGTTTTTTATTTGGAGGCGAGGTCTTGCTCTGTTGCCCAAGCTGGAGTACAGTGGGGCAATCACAGTTCACTGCAGCCTCAACCTCCTGGGCTCAAATGATCCTCCCACCTCAGCCTCCTGAGTAGGTGAAAACACAGTTAGGATTCACTGCACTTGGCTAACTTTTTAAATTTTTGTAGAGATGGGGGCTGCTCTACGTTGCCCAGACTGATCTTGAACTCTTGGGCTTAAGTGATCCTCCTGCCTCAGCTTCCCTAAGTACTGGAATTATAGGAATGAGTCAATGTGCCCGGCCCTGTAATTGTTTTTTAGTTAAAGTTTCTTTGGATTTACCCACAGTTTCAAGCAAGTTTTCTCATCATTCTTTCTCGTATCTCAAATCTTCCATATGATATTACATTCTTTCTACCTGAAGCAAATCCTTCAGAATTTCCTTTAGTGTGGGATTTTTGGTTGTCTGAGAATGCTTACATTTCATACTTATTCTTGAAATATAATTTCTATAGATATAGAATTTTGGGACAATGATTTTCTGGCATAATGTATTTTCTTGTTGTCTATTGAGTTTCATCATTGTTATTAAGTGATCATCTGTCAATCTAGTTTCCTTTTTTCTTTGATTGCTTTCAAAATCTTCTGTCTTTGGTGCTCATTAATGTTATGAGTTGTCTAGGGTGTGGATGTATATGTTTTGTATTTATCTTGCTAGGGATTCATTGGGATTTCTGAATTTGAATGTTGTTTTGTCTTTCAAAAAATCCAGGGAACTGAAATTTCAGCCACTGATTCTTTGAATATCACCATTTTCCCATTCTCTCTCTTTGCAAATATGATGAAATACTTGTTAGATCCCATCACTCTATATTTCTTAGCTTTAATTCTCTCATATTTTTTCTCTCTTTGTCTCTCTGGACTGCATCTTGGTTAAGTTCTTTTGTTCTATCTTTTAATATACCAATCCATTTTTTAGCTGTGATTAATCTGCCCAATGAGTTTTTCATTTTAATTATTGTATTTTAATGTAGAAAAGTTCTATTTGTTTCTTTCTCAAATTTTCTTGGCCATATTTTATAGCCTTTGTTCTTTGAAAACGTTTCCATGACTCTCTTTTATTTCTTAAAACTAAATTCTCTAATCAAGTTCCCCGTCCCCACAACAGATAATGTAAATTCAGGCCATAAGCCTATCTGAGGCCCATAATGTGGTCATTAATTCTCAACTTTCATTGTTGACAATTTTGATATAGAAGGTTTATTTCCCATTTACTCTTAAACTGAGATTCTGGTTTTCTGGATCCCTATTTGATTCCTCCCCTTGGGAAGTTCCTAGGCTTTATCACATGTTTCCTTGCACTGTACACATAGGAAACAGAAGTCCAGAGAATACAACATTCAACAGATGTTCTCAGGAAAAACAAAACAAAACAACAACAACAACAACAACAACAACAACAAATTCCCTTCAACTCTTGCTTAGGTTTCCTGGTTCTTCTTTTGCTTTACTTTTGGCCTCTCCAGATTTCTTACACTTTTGCCAGCTCAGTAATATGTTTTAAAAACATTAAAAGGATAATTATTCATCCTTTAAAATTGTTCTTATGGAGCAGTATTTAAAGTATCTGGGCTACTGTATTGTTGGAGATAACAATCTTGTATGAGTTTTCTCTATAAGGAGAAGGATTGTCAATTAAAAATCAGGTGCTAAAAATAATGACTTGATATGCCTCTCTAAAAGAGAAGGTAGAGCCTTCACCCTCACCCAACATATTAACTGTGTACCTTAGCAAATTATTGAACCTCTCTGGGTCACCATTTCCACATTTTAAAATGGGGATAATAGTAGTACTGATTACTTTGGACATTTGGAGGAATATGTAAAGTTATTTATGTAAGACACTTAGAAGGGTTCTTGGCACATAGTTAAGTGCCTAATACCATATTTCATTCTATTTAAGATATTATATATTGTAAGATCCCTCTTCATGAAAAAGAAAATATGGTTCCAATTAAACGATGACACAATGCCAAGATGCCATTGACTGAAACATACATCCCAATTTTGGTTGTTAAAATATGAAAAAAAGATATCTTAGAATGACCTGCCCATAGTAAATTTTAGCTATTATTACAAATGGATGCATATGAGCAAAGAAGGCAGTGGTTGAGAAACAGAATCTTAGTCTCAGAATTGATAGGACTTAAATGTTTGTAGGTACTTACTCCATCCTACCATGATCCCATTAATTTCTGGACTCTGGCTGTATTGTGCATGAGTTCACTTCTGTGTCCAGAGGGCTGTTTTTAGACAAGCAAGATATTCCACCATCTCCTCCAAGACTGAGGAAGAAGCGACTTCCATGTGTGTAGCACATTCATAGGTGCCTTATATATAGCATTTACTTTAGTTCTCACAATTAGTCTCATTAATTAAGACTAGTTGCTATGACCCCCCAACATTAGTGGCTTAACATGTTATTTATTTCTTGCTTACCCCACAGATTGATGTGGATTAGGTGGCTCTACTCCAAGCTGTGATTCAAGTCTCATCTTCTTCCTTCCTTCCTTTATTGATTGATTGATTGCTTTGCCTTATTGTGGCTTTCGGGTTGCTTTGGCATCACTCAGCAGGTAGAAAGGGGAAGAGAGAGGGAGCATCAAGAAGGTACACCTTCTATTATAATATAATTTAAAATTCTTTAAGACCTTGCCACTTTCTTTATTCCTATTTGGAGGGAGAAATTAGTGTAAGTTAGGGTGTTTGAGGAGGAATGCCAGATGAGGTGGGATTAGAGATGAATCCTGAGGCACTGGAATTACTTGGAGATAGAAAAGAGAATTGAGGGAATTCAGTCAGGATATGCTGGGGTGCCATGACTAATGCATACAACTGTGGAAGTGCAAGATGTTTTTGGACCATCATAGAACACTCTGTTGGTAGAAGGATTGGGCTTCTACTCTGTGCTAGACACTGCAAAGCACTAGACCTAAACAAGTCTTGATAAAACAGTATTCTGTGAATGGGTTGTTTTTCATGTTTGATCCATTCTGTGCCCCAGATGGATGTGGATCATGTGGCCCATGTACCTTACACCCCCTGTTTCCTAACATAAAGGATTCTTTAACTGAAGATGTTATGACAATGACAACAGGATTTGCTGAGAGTGATTGTGTTGTGCTCACTCTCTGGGATATTCTGTTATATACAATGCTTCTAGAATAGGTGATGGTTCTGTCTTTGGTCCCTTTTTGTTAATGAGCTGGTGAGAACTCTTCACCCTTGGGGCTGAGCCAAGGTTCTGGTTCAGTGTGGATTCTCCTTTGAATGTCCCATACTACTTTGGTCACATAGAATGTGAACTGCGATATTAATTGTTTCTTCTGGGTCAATTTTACTCATCACAGAAAATGTCTTAGTGTTTTTGTCTGTGTTTATTCAAAACATAGTTTATTTCTTAGCCCATTTTGTGCTTCTAGAACAGAATGTATAATAGAATGGCACAGACTGGCTAGTTTATAGTGAATAGAAGTTTATTGACTTACAGTTCTGGAGGCTGAGAAGTCCAAGATCAAGATGTCCATAGGTTTGGTGTCTAATGAAGCCAGTCTCTTCTTCCATGATGATGTCTTGCATGCTGTGCTCTCTGAGGGAAGGAAGACTGGATGCTCACATGGTGGAGCAGAAGGGCCAGGAAAGTGAATCCACTTCTATAAGGCCTTTTTCTAATGGCATTAATTCATTCATGAGGGCTCTGCTCTCATGACTTACAGGCATATCTTGGAGATATTGCATATTCAATCCCAGACCACTGCAATAAAGCCAATATTACAATAAAGGGAGTTACATGAATTATTAGGTTTCCCACTGCATATAAAAGTTATGTTTATGCTATACTGTATATTAAGTGTGAAATAAAATTATGTCTATGTTTAAAACAATGTACATATATAATTAAAATACTTTATTGCTGAAATGCTAATGATCATCTGAAGCTTCATCAAGTCATAATGTTTTTGCTGGTGGAGAGTCTTGCCTTGATGTTGATGTCTGCTGACTAGTCAGGGTAGTGGTTGCTTAAGGTTGGGGTTGCTATGGCAATTTCTTAAAGTAAGATAACAGTGAAGTTTGCCACATCAATTGACTCTTCTTTTTATGAAAAATTTCTCAGTGGTGTGGGGTGTTTGACAGCACTTTACCCATAGTAAAACTTCTTTCAAAATTGGAGTTAATCCTCTCAAATCCTGCCACTGCTTTATTAACTAAATTTATGTTATGTTCTAAATATTATCTCTTCACTAGGAGTAGATTACATCTCAAGAAATTTCTTTCTTTGCTCATCCATAAGAAGCAACTCCTCATTCATTTAGTTTTGTCATGAGGTTGCAGCAATTCAGTCACGTCTTCAGGCTCCACATCTAATTCTAGTTTTCTTGCTATTTTTAACCACATCTGCAGTTGCTTCCACCACTGAAGTTTTGAACCTCTCAAAGTCATCCATGAGGAGTGGAATCAAATTCTTCCAAATTCCTGTTAATATTGACATTCTGACCTCCTCCTATGAATCACGAATGTTCTTAATCACATCTAGAATGGTATTTGCTTTCTAAAAGGATTTAAATGTAATATGCCCAAATCCATCAGAGGAATCACTATCAATGGCAGCTACAGCCTTACAAAATGTATTTCTTAAATAATAAGACTTGAAAGTCAAAATTACTCCTTGATTCATGGGCTGCAGAATGGATGTTAGCCAGTGTAAAAACATTAATCTCTTTCCACATCTCCATCAGAGCTTTTGACAACCAGGTATATCATCAATGAGCAATAATATTTTGAAAGGAATATTTTTTTCTGAGTGGTAGGTCTCAACAGTGAGCTTAAAATACTCAGTAAAACATGCTGTAAACAGATACGCTGTCATGTAGACTTTGATGTTACATTTATAGAGAATAGGCAGAATATATTTTGCATAATTTTTAAAGGCCCTAGAATTTTTGGAATGGTAAATAAGCATTGACTTCAAGTTAAAGTCACCAGCTGCATTAGTCCCTAACAAGAGAGTCAGCCTGTCCTTTGAAACTTTGAAACCAGGCTTTGATTTCTCCTCTCGAGCTATGAAAGT
Source organism: Rhinopithecus bieti (assembly GCF_001698545.2). NCBI lineage: Eukaryota > Metazoa > Chordata > Mammalia > Primates > Cercopithecidae > Rhinopithecus > Rhinopithecus bieti. The sequence continues at coordinate 953,200 of NW_016807378.1, read as the reverse complement.
CACAGATGGCATCTTCTTCAAATATAAGGCTGTTCTGTCTCCACTGAAAATCTGTTGTTGAGTGTAGCACCTTCATCAATAATTTTAGCTAGATCTTCTGGATAACTTGCTGCACTTCTCCATTAGCAGTTGCTGCTTCATCTTGAACTTGTATATTATAGAGATGGCCTCTTTCCTTAAACCTCATGAACCAGCCTCTGCTAGCTTCCAACTTTGCTTCTGTAGTTTCCTCACCTTTCTTAGCCTTAATAGAATGAAATAGTTAGGGCCTTGCTGTAGATTAGGCTTTGGCTTAAGGAAATGTTGTGTCTGGTTTCATTTTCTATCCAGACCACTCAAACTTCCTCCATATCAGAATAGACTGTCTTGCTTTTTTATCATTTGTGTGTTCACTGAAGTAGCATTTTTAATTTCCTTTGAGAATTTTTCCTTTGCATTAACAATTCGCCTAGCTGTTTGGTGCAAGAGGCCTAGCTTTTGGCCTATCTGGGCTTTTGACCTACTGTCCTCACTAAGCTTAATCATTTCTAACTTTTGATTTAAAGTGAAAGATGTGTGACTCTTACTTTCAGTTTAACATTTAGAGGGCATTGTAGGGTTAGTAATTGGCCAAATTTTAATATTGTTGTATCTCAGGGAATAGGGAGCCCAGAGGAGAGGGAGAAAGGGGAACGGCAGGTTGGTGAAGTAGTCAGAACACATACAAAACTTATTGGTTAAGTTTGCCATCTTACTGGGGTGCTATTTGTGATCTCCCCAAAACAATTACAATAGTAACATCAAAGATCACTGATCACAGATCACCACAGCAGATACAATAGTAATGAAAAATGGGAAATATTGTAAGAAATTACTAAAGTGTGACACAGAGACATGAAGTGAGTACATACTATGGGAAAATTGGCACTGATAGGTTTGTGTGATGCAGGTTTGTCCCAAACCTTTAATTTGTAAAAAAGGAAAAGAAAAGAAAAACAAAACAAAACAGTATCTGCAAAGCACAATAGAGTGAAGTGCCCTAACTCCCAACACTGCCACATTGGGGATTAGGTTTCAACCTATGAACTTTGGAGGGGAAACACTGAACCATAGCAATCTCTATGTGCTAGGTTTTAAATCATCTCTCTTCTATAGGACGCTTTGCTTCTTTCCAACATATTTAATATATTTTGCTTTTTAATTCTCTCCAGTGGAAAGCAGCTCTTTGGATCTGAAGTCTGAATAGGAAATGGATCCTTCATTGGCCACAAAGATGGCTATCATGAAACTTCTTACAGAGTACCATTAACTAGCCTGCTGGGTCAAAGTAGCTTCTGGTATTATTTCACTTTCTCTGAAATATCATGCAGGCTACATCATCTTGTGTAATTTTGACCACAACACTGAGAATAGGTTTTATTCCCATTTTACGGACGTAGAAGCTGAAGGTTAGAGAGGCCTAGTAAGTGGCAAAACTGGGATTGGAATCCCAACCCTGAACTTTTGGATTTTCAAGACCTCACCAGGCTACCTTCTAAATGTTATTGAGCAAACTCCAATTTAGATGATTTGAGGAAGAAATAAAATCACAGAAGATTGGATTATCACGGTTGTTGATACAATGCTGTCATTTGCTCAAGGCTTTCGATTTCAGAGAAAATTGTATTTGTGAGACTATAAGAGATTGAGCAATTCTCTCTCCTATGTCATTTTCCCAAGGGTATACAGACCCCTTCAACCTGGGTCCTCATCATGACTCAGAGAGGGAAATAGCTTGCCCAGTGTGCCCTTTGAGCATGATTTATGAAACAGGATGTATCCAAATTTTCACCACGTTGGAGCTATTCAATTTTCTCTAATGGCCTTTATCTGAGAGTTATGTCTATTCGTGGCAGTCACAACCAGTAAGTCATTAGCTTAAAGTATGCTGATTGTTAATTTTAGCACCCTGGGCCCTGGGCCCAGTGGGAGAGGTCTCTCGCTTTTGCAAATCAAAGCTAAGGAACATTTGAGCAGTTGGCAAACACTCACATCAGGAAAGGTTAGAAAGTAAGAAGGAATAATTTAAAAGTTGGAGTAAGAAGCAGTAGAATTGTTGGAGCTAAGGAGGCAACAGGATAGCTTTTTTTTCTGGCTGCCTCCCTACTGCTAGGCACTGTCCTCACCAGAAGAGAGGTGGAACCAGTCTTTAAATCAACACCTACTGTGTGCCAGGCACTTCACATATGTGAGCTCACTAATGTGCCTAGTGTTCTTATTTTATCCTTATTAGAGATCCCATTTTATAGACAAAATACCTAGTGCTCAAGGTCACACAGCTATTAACGGATGGAGCTCACATTTGAACCTGGGCAGTTGACCCCTCAATCTGTATTCTTAACCCAACAGAGCTCTGAATGGAGGTGGCTAAAAGGGCCAACCAAGCCTCCCTTGGAGCTACACTTTGCCTAAGATCTTGAGATCTGGCCACCAGATTCTCACTTTTAATCATTAAATAATTTTCAGCTCAGAGCTAGCTCCCAGAATGCCAGTAAGTGCAGCTTCCTTGTGTGGCTTAGGGCTGGGAGCTCCTCTGATGAGTAGCTGGTCAATCAGAGCCCCAGAGCCAGGAATGGCCCACCCTGAGATACAAGGTGAAGACAGCCGTGGCTTTCCTGATTCCAGGAGCCTGAGCTTTCCTCTGAGATGGCCACACAAGCTCTTTCAGGGGAGGCTGCTTGGACAAGCTGGAGCTCTCTTGAGAATAAACCATATAAACCAGGTGCTGGCACACATGGGCCTCAGTGAGGACACCTTGACACAGGGCTCCTCTCTCTCTGACCTCTGGGGACTCATGGGCACTTCCAAGTTAACCTGCCTGTCCCATTCCAGAGCTGAGCTGAATCTGAACAGAACTCATGAATTTCCCTGCCCACTCTCTATTTCCTTGTACTTGATAACCACAGCAAAGGAGAAAGTGCAAGCATACTTGCACTTTCCCAGTTTTGCAGATGGAGCACTAAGGCTGCATTGACTTCCTATGGTAAACCACTCTGAGGCACTGGTGGGTCTGTTCACTCCAGCCAGGCAAAGCCTTATTTGGATTTCCCATGGTGGGAATGAGGAAGCCTGTGTGCATATCCCAGGTGTGGCTTGGCTTATTTTGTGACCTCAGTCAGTGTCTTTTTCTTTTCTTTTTGATTTCTTTCTTTCTTTTCTTTCCTTTTTTTTTTTTTCTTTTAGAGGCAGGGTCTTGCTCAGGCTGAAGTGCAGTGGCATAATCATAGCTCACTGTAACCTTAAATTCCTGGGTTCAGGCAGTCCTCCCACCTCAGCCTCCCCAGTAGCTGGGACTACAGGAATGCACCACCATACCCCATCTAATTTTTCTATTTTTTTTTTTTTTGGTAGAAATGGGGTCTTGCTATGTAGCCCAGGCTGGCCTCAAACTCCTTGCCTCAAGTGATCCTCTTGCCTTGGTCTCTCAAAGTGCTGGGATTGCAGGTGTGATCCACTGCACCCAGCCTCTCTTCTTCTTCTGAATTTGTCTCTCCATTGTCCACGTTAACCCATCTGTGCTTCTGGATCCTCATCTGAAAAACTGAGGTAACAATAGTAACCTACCTCATGGGGTTATTTTGAGGACTAAATGTAAAGCATTTACAAGAGTGCCTTATATGGAGTAAGTACCCAAGAAGTGTTTCTCCCTGTCTGCCTCCTCTTCATCCTCCTCCTCCTCATTATTATTATTACTACTACTACAAGGGGATAATCTCTAAGGCCCCCCTACTAGTTCTCATACTCTGAGAGTATAATGTGAGCTCCTCCAGGAAGGCTGCCTGGACATTGCCTGGGAGCTGTAGTCTTAGCCCTGTCAAGTTCATGGACATATTTCTGTAGATGAGATTCCTATTGCCTTCTAGGTGAGGCCTAAAAGGTAGATGTATCCAATTAATCAGGTGGAGGCTTGGGACCTTGTTTGAGCTTTGTTGAAACTATTTGGGCTCCAGCATTGAGGGTCAGAACAAAGGTCTGGGTGGGGGCCCCCTCTACCTGATGCAAGTCGTTCTGGGCTATCTAGTGAGGGTCTCAGGTCCTGGAGGGGATTCAGCCCCGCTCTGTGAGTCCTTAGGTCTGTTCTTCCTACTTGTTGGGCTCTGTTATCTAACAGCTATGAGGGGCTACTGGGGTTTCCTCCAGGGAGCTAGAGCTGTCTATATTTCATGAGGCTCAGTTCATTCAGCAGGGCTGGGTAGCAGCTTGCTTGAGTTCTTGTGCCTCTCCTGGGAACGAGGGCTCTTAAAGTATCTGATTGCTGCAGGATGCCAGCCACCATAGCTAGCAATATCTCCAATGACTATTGCCACCCTTGCCCAGGTCACATAGAGGTCAAGAGTAGGGTGGGGAAGGAGATGTGTTGTGATTACCTCCTAGAGCTCTTTGCAGCCCTTCTTTCCACTCCTGGGTTCCCATCTCTCCACCCCTAGGACTTTACTGATCTGACTGAAAGCTTGCACCTGCCTCTTAAATTAGCCCTCGTTGCTGGTCTTACTTTCTGGAGTTCATCCACTCCACTGGTTACCATGAGGACTGAAATTCCACTTTGATCATTTCACTCCCCTGCTCAAGCACCTTTGATGGCTCTCTATCACCCACAGGACAGAGACTAAATAATCAGTTCCTTTCATGGTCAGGGCTACAGAGGCACCTTCCCTCCAGCCTCCTGAGAGAGATCTGGGTTCCCGAATACTTGCTCCATGTTCTGGTTTCCTTGCCATGGCTCACACTGCTCTTGGCACTGAATGCCCTTGTCCCATCTTCACCTGGAAAAAATCCCTCCCTCCATTTGAGGTCCAGCTCAGATGTCACCTTCTCTAAGGTGAAGAAGTCTTCTGTATTTCCCTAGCTGAAAGTGACCACTCCTTTTTCTGCATTCACATGCTACTGAGGTAGTTTACTGTAAACTCCACCACCAGGCCAGAGTGCTCCAGCCTTCTTGAAACACTTGCAGTTCCCTAATCTCACCATGCTCATGATTCTGGGTCAAATGCTCTTCCTTGTGCCCTGCACACTCTTCCTTTTAGCCCCCTTTCCTTCCTCTGCTTTTTCTACATTATTCTTTCAAGTTTCAGTATTGGAGTGATGCCCTGAGAAACTTCCCATGGCCCCCTTCTCACCACCTTCCATTCTGACCTCGTACTGCTTGAAACTTGCTTGCCCCACTTCGGGGGAGGGTGACATTCCCTTGATTACCTGTCATTGCAGTTTTTGCACAGCATTGTGACTGCCCACTGATCTGTCTGTCTGTCCTATGGGAGAACTTGATGAACACAGAGCTGGGGGTGGGGAGGGAGGCTGCCCGACTGGGTACAACCAGACAGTGAGGACTGCAAGAACTCAGGAGGGACAAGCAGCTTCGTCTCAGTGGATGTTAGGATGCAGAGCGCTTTCAACGCACAGTGCGTATGGTATGCAAAGGCTTCTCCTCCCAACCCTGAGTATTCATCTCACTGAATACTCATCATGGCATGGTGAAATAGTTACCACTGTCTCCAGTTTATCTATGAGGAAGCTGAGTTTCCTTCCACAAGAACTCACCCAGTCAGTGAGCAAGTGTCTATTGATTATTACGCACCAGACTATGTCAGGCACAGGGGGTATGGCAGTGAGTGGCACATTCCTTTAGTTCCTGCTCTTACCTTCAGGGGAGAAAGACATTAAGCTCTTATTAAGCCCCTAATGTTACAGTTAATTATTTAATTACAATTGTGATAAAGTCTGTAGAGGAAAAATACTGAGAGGACTAAGGAATCTTATAATGAAGGACGTGACTGAATCCATGGGTCAGGGAAGGCTGCCCTGAGGAAGTGGCATTTGTTCTGAGCTCTGAATGATAGGAATAACTTGGTGAGAGGAGACAGAGGAGAGGTTGTTGGGGTCAGAGGAAGGAGTACCTTGAAGGTGCTTGGCAGGGGGAGGCGTGGCTTGCTGCAAGAATGAACAGCAGCCAGAGTGGCTGCAAGGCTGAAGGACAAGAAGGGTGGTTAGACAGGGACAAGATCCATGTGAGGCAAGTAGGCCATGGCACGGTTTGGTCTTAGTAGCAACAGGAAACCATTGAAGGATTTTTAAACAGTAGGTTGATGTGATTAGATTTGTGCCTGAGACCACCCTGTTGGTTGTGTGGAGAACAGTTTAGAGAGAGGCATGTCTGGAAAGGGGCAAGTGAGGAAAGGAAGCCCTTGCAGAGGTCCAAGTGAGAGATGCCAATACCTTTGGCCAGGGAGGTGGTCATGAGATGAAAAAAATATGATGAGGGAAAGGGATGTATCAAGGATAATTCTCAGGCAAGACATCCAGATCTAGCCTCTGGGCTCTAAATTCTGTGCATTTTGCACAGGCCGGGGAAGGCAAATTGAAAAAAAAAGCCTATATTGTAGCCCCATTTTAAGGTGTAATCTGCATACAAGGTACAGGGGAACTTGATTCTTCTGCAGGTACCACGAAGCCTCAGAAAAAAGTCTCCTTTCAGTCTCAAGCTCCTAGTCTGTGCACTTGATTGGTGAATCCTAGGTCATGTGCTTCTGCTCTGTGTGCCTGATTGGTGAATCCTAGGTCACATGCTTCTGCTCTGTGTACCTGATTGGTGGCACCTAAGTTATGTGTTTTATCCTTGCTGCAAAGGATTCTGCCAAACAAGGGTCTGGCTTTTTAGGTTTCTATGTTGGGAGGCAGGTTTCCCCTATACTAAGACTCTTAAGCAAAGGGATATTTCTCAAATGTAGGAAATGGGTTCATACGTTAGAGGCCAGAAAGAAAGATAAATGTTTACACATGGATTATCTTGGTGCTCACAACAATCTTGTGAGGTTGTCTATTTTTGCCCCGTTTTACAGATGGGAAACAAATATGGAAATTCTGGAAGAGCCCTTATTTCTTCCCCAGTAAAGCAGTACTCTCTAAGGGCCTTTTCAGCTCCAAATGGTAGAGATTCATAATGATGGGCTGACAGGACATCTCTGTTGCTTCCAGTTCTTGCACTTTCTGGTCTTTGAGAAAGAGCCATATTTGCCTGGTGCTGTCTAACTCCTCTTCGACTTCCCAGCAACCTCCTCCCTGTTCCTAGAGCTGCCGCCAAATCTTAACTACTTTCCACAATACTTACTCTCCCCTGTCCCTTTCATGTTGACAGCACTAATATTGACAGCCCTAATGGGATTGCAGATTAAGCAATCCCAGACATGTTTGGAGCTGTACCTGGATCAGCCCTTTAGACAATGGCAGAAACCACCTTTGCTCCTGATTTTAATTGAATAATTTACTGTAAATAGCTTCCATTTCCTCCACAAACCGTGTGTCATTAGCCAAATGGAGGTGAGCAAAGGCTGCGTCTAATTGGATGTGGGCGCAGAAATGAGCTGTGCAGATGGAGCTGTTGTCACAGCAAGCATTGAATTAAATCAGAGACACTTAAGACTTCAAGTCTTTCTTGTAAACTAGCCACTTCTGGTGGGAGCTACATAGCCCAGATCCCTGAAGAAACAAGGCTGCAGGATCCATGGTGGGATTTTCAGTGAATTAGGAAAGGCCCTGGGACAGGTGATGGAGGGATTTCCTCTTTCCTGCTCACTCCTACATGTGTCCTTTTCACCTCTCTTCCTGGGAAAAGCAGCAACTCTGCTCTGAGATATATTTCTTAACTCTTCCTTCCAACAGGAAGGGTACTTCTTCTTGGAGGCTGCTATATGCCAAGCACAATATTGGGGACTTTTGCAAGTAATCTCATTTAATCCTCATGATGCTCCTGGGAAGTAGGTATAATTGAGGAAACCACATGTTCAGTGGGTTGGCAGTTTTCCCAAGGTTATGTACTTATCAGGTCAGGATTTGTACAAGTCAGGATTTGAATCTATCAGATTCCAAAGTTCATGTTCTTTTTGCAACACCAGTGAGGACACAGAGCCCAGGACCAAGGGCTTGTCTTGAACTCAGTTTTGGTTTCCTAACATTCTGTGTAACTTTGGAAGGAGTTTATTCTTCAAGTCTGCTCAACAGGATGAGTCTGACTTAGGGCTGTGGCAGTGAGTGGGTGCAAGGGCTTCAGACTGAAGATGGAACTTTGCAGTAGGAGCTTCCCTGAGGATAGCATGCTTTAAACAGGTCTATTTGAAGCTTTAACTGGAACTATGATCTCCCATCCCCCGATCCCTTTAGGGCCTATCTCTGTCCATATGACTTTCACAAAAGTGACAATAAATGAGGAACAAAAGAGAAATGTCTCCTTCTCCTTCCATATGACTGCAGTGTTTGCTTTTCTTCTTGAGGGCTGTGTCACTGAGGGCTGGCACTAGATGAAGCTGGAAGAGTCACAGTACGGGAAGTGGGAGCAGTAGGCGGTGCTGGTGAGAGGGAAGAGTGCTGGGATCTCTGAGAAGTGCCTCTGGGGTTGGGTGTTGCCATTCAGGAATGGAGTCAGGCTGTCTGTTAGCAAAGGCTGAACACAGGCTCTTATCTTCATCTGCTCCAGCACCTCCCCTTCAATCATCAAACCTGGATTCTAGTCCTCTGCCACCTACTAACCTGTGCTTCTCACTGAATTTAAGAGTTCTCATCTGTAACAGAGGATGATGATAGCATTAAATGAACTAATACTATATGAAGCATTTAGAACAGTGCCTGGCACATAAGACATGCTCAGTAAATATTAGTTATAGTTATTATTGTTATAGATACTTCATAAACATCAGCTGGGTTAAACAAGTATTTCCTATCTCGCCTTTCAGATATTCTTCCTCATCCTTAGTGAAAATGAGCTGTGATTCCTCTGAGACCTAATCTGATTGGGTCAGGACTGTGCCTAATCCCACATTCAGCAAGATTTGGCTTTAGACATTAAGGAATCTTGTCCTTTGGGGGCAAAGAGGCAGCCAATAATGACACAGTCTGTGAATAGGGCAGTGATGCATATGTAATCAGATGTCCTTAAGGTGCCTCCCCAGCCTCTGGGAACACAAGAGATCACATGAAGGAAGGTTTTGTGAGCTGGCAGGCTCCCCCTGCATACCTGCTGGGAAGTCATGAGTAAAAAGGATGAATGATGGCACCTCACTGGGATGCTTTAAAAAAATCGAGATATATTAGGCTTATTGCAGTTCCCTCAGCTAACAGCCCAGAGGCTCCTGAAGGAAAAGAAGTTGATTGTTTTGGCTTGTTGCTGCTGTGTTCTAGCTGGCTTCTTGTGCTCACTGCTTCTTTCTGAAGGCTTCACAGGTCGGTGATCCAGAATTGGCTATAGAATTTACGATCACAGAGCTGTATTTCTGGAATCTGCCTCTTAGGAATTCAGAACACTTTCTTGCATTCAGGCTTCTGCTCATGACAACTCTTTTTTTTCTCTGGGTCCCTCAGAAATGACTTGAATCAGAGTCAGAGGTTCCTCTAATACTCTGTGGTATGTATGCTTCACCTCATCCTACAGTTTCCTCTTGATTCAAACTTCAAAGGGTCCTGGAATTTTCTCAGTATTTCCTTGTCTCCTCTCCTACCTTAGGCTCTAATCCCCACTTCAACATATTTACTTTGTCTCTTTTCTTCTCAGTGATGAAGATGTGGAAGTAAAACAAAATCTACTTGCTCACTGCCATCTAATCACATCTTAACTTTTACCCTGAGAAGTTGGTATTTTCCTTTTTTGTACTTTAGTCAAACGTATCAAAAGGGAGCAAACGTCTCATTTTATTGTTTCTAGTTTTTCTTTTGTGCCATCCCTTTCAGCCTATTGGCTCACTAAATTCCAAAAATATACCTTCTCAATAATGATAATAATGATGGAAATAACGATGGTGATAACATATGCTAATGAACGCTCACTGAGCCTCTCGCTGTGCTGGGTGAGTTACCTGCTGTATCTCATTTTCTACATCTCTCTTAGCATAGGTGACCAGAGAGCTGAGCACATAGCAGACTTATAGGACATAACGATAATAATAGCTAACTATTTATTTAGCTCTTACGTTGGCCATATACTTCCACATTCCTAATCTCATGTCATCATTATAATAGCTCTTTAAAATAGATATTATTATCCTCAGTTACAGATGAAGAGATGGGGCTCAACATCAATGTATTAAAAATTTATCCCACTCATTCTTTCAACAGAGGTATAGAGTGCAGGCTAAGTGCCTGGCCCTTGGCTCAGTGCCAGAAACACATGTGGTGTCTACCCTCAGGAAGCTCACAGTCTAATGAGCTCCACAGACAGAGAAACAGGCAACGGCAGGAGGTCTCTGGAATTATCTAGTACCCTAGTTTATTCTGGGTTCCTGCCTCCCCATACTTTTCAGACTGACCATTTTCTTCTTTCTTCCCAGCATTATGATGAGTGCTTCGTGTTCACCCACATCACTGTTAAAGTGCTCCTCCTCCATTCTTTTCTATAGGGCTCCTGTGTAATCACAGAGTAAGACTCTTCTGTTGATGTGCCCAGGCAAAGGTGACAGAATCTGCATATTCCTCAGGGAGGGCTTACTCATGGGCTTGGAGGAGTTGGCAGAGAGAGAGAAATGAAAAAAAGAGATTGTGTACAAAAAGGCCTCCAGGAGCACAGCAGGGACAAGGCAAGGGAGAAAAATACAAACAGGTGGGTAGTTGGTTTGGGTTCAAATGTGAGGCACAGGAAAGCCAGCTGCATCCTCGGTGCTGGGATTGGGAGTTCCTGGAACCTGGATTACTTTTATTCATTAGGATGCTTTTGGGTGTGTAGAACAAAAACCCTCACTCAGACTGACTTAAACGACAAGAGCTTTTATTTTCTTAGATAATAGGAAGCCTAGAGCTGGGCCAGACTCCAGCATTAGTTGATTCAGTGGTTTAGTGATCAAGGACCCAGTATATTTTTCTTGGAGTGTGCTAACTTTGTTCTCCAGCTAGTGCTGCTCTTGATTGCAAAATGGTCTCTAGCAGCAATGAAGTGGATATGCTCCCTTGTTCAAGTCCAACAGGAGAGATACTGTCTCATCTTGCAGCTCTCTGTTGGGAGAAAGAACACTTTTCCTAGAAGCAGTCCTGTCGTGGCTCATTGGCCAAATTGAGTCACATGCCTATTTCTGAACCTATCACTGGCAATTTGGGTGCAGTTGCATCATCCAAAGTGGAATGGATTTGGGAAAGCAACCACTATGCCAGTAACAGGGTCACATTTTCCAGGACAGACTTAAGCATAATCACAGTGAATAACCCGTTCTACAGTGGTAATAGCCAGGGAATTAGAATGTAGAATTGCCAGTTTTAGCAAGTAATACAGGATGCCCAGTTAAATGTGAATCTCAGATAAACCATAGATACTTTTTTAGTACAAGTATGTCCTATGCAGTACTTACGGGCTGTGTGTTCCAATATTTGATACATACCAAAATAAGTCAGGCAAATATTTGAAATTGGAATAAGAAAATATTTTAGAGATATAAAGTGGACTAGGGACTTAGAAACAAGATCAAATCTGGGTTCTGCCTTACTTGTGTGAGGATAGTGGAGTGAAAACTGGTTCAAAAGAAGAATAGGGCTAGGAGGCCTTACCTCTTTGCCTGCTTTGGTTCCCTGTGGCCTGGGAATGGGAGAGACAGTGAGTGTGCCTCCTCTCTTAGGGCCTTGTTGTGCCATCCTGCCCTCTATTTTCAGGGTCACGACCGCTGCGAGCAGGCCTTGCTGCAGATTGGGATCAACATGATGGCGCTGCCTGGAGGTCGCCACCTGGACTCTATCACCCTGCCGGGTCAGCGGTAAGTCCTACAGCTGTCACTGCAGGCCAGGCCTACCCCATCTGAACCTTGACTGAGGTCCAGTTCCAGCATCCTGAGTCTGCAGGTGACCCCATCTTCCCATGCAATTTTCTGGGGAGGAAGCCGAGGATAACGTATTGGGGATGCCATGTTCACTCAGCAAATATCAATGGAACTGGACCCTGGGACACTGAAGAATCAGGCACATCCCAGCCTCTAATGAGCTGAAGTCTAATGCTGAGGCTGACCATGAAACAAAGAATCGAGTGGGTGTGGTAGTAAGATAGGGGACTCCAGAGGAGGCTCCTGATCCTACCTGGCTAGGGGGCTGTAGCCCCTGGGGGTCCTTGGCGTTAGTGGAGGCCCCCTCTGAGGCTTTTGGAAGGTGTCATTCTACCCTTGGATGTCTTTTCTTTTGCCCAGAGCACCAAGGAGATAACGGAGCATAGAGCTGATCCTTGGGAAGTACTTGTTGTGCTGAGTTGGGCAATGAGGGAGGGTGGGAAAGGCACATACTGAGAAGAAGGTGAAGCCCGGATAATGAGGGGAGAGGGCTTGAGAACATCCTGTCTGAAGAAGGAGACATTTGGGGCCACCAGAAGTGCCTGCACACAGCTGGAAGATGTGGCAAGGCAGGTTCTGGTTTAATGTGACTGGTCCTGGAGCCTGAACCTGAACCAGTGTTAGAAGCGCCAGGGTGCTAGATCTTTCCTGCCCAACTGTCCCCGTTTGCCAGGTCCTGTACTGAGTCCTGTGGCCCTGGAAATTCCTGGCAAACCTGGAAAGTGGGTCACTGTAATGTAGGTTTGATCTATAGAGGAACTCAGCAACCTCAGAGTGCTTGGGGATTCCACTTAGCCTTATTTATTCATTTATTTATTTTGCTGAGACATTTTGATGGGATTATTTTGAGGCAACACAATCCAAGTAGATTTTGTAAAACTATTAAGCCATCGTTTTATTTTGTAATGTTTTGTGTTACATATTCCGTGTATCACTGACATTTTACCTTTATCCTTAACCCTCCGTCTGAATTACTTGGGATTTCATCTTACTATGTCATTGCTTTCAATATTGTTTGTTTGGTTATTTTTTTTTGGAGTATGTGTTGCTTTTAAAATCAGAAAAAATTATTATTTGTTAAAAGTCTACTGGAACTGGTTTAGCCTCTGTGTGCACACCAGTCTGCTCCCACTAAGCTATCATTATAAAGAGGTTTTAGGATGTGATATACAATTCATGCATATTCCTGAGGACTCAGAGCATGGTTAGAAATGCCACTCAGAATTTCCTCTGCAGCTGGAAGCCAAGAATAAGACATCATATGGGGGTCCAATTATCTTTGCACACAGCACCTCTAAGGTGGAACTCAGAGATGATGAGATACAGACCTGTCAGGACGTATGTGGTTTCTTCAAGATGGGGCCTGCCTTAGCCTGGAATGGCTGATGGCCTTTCATGAGATGGGGAAGTGGGGTCAGCTTTGGACACATGACTGCCTGGCTTCAATGCTGAGCTATACTTCTCACTAGCTCTGTGGTCTGTGCAAGTTCCTGAACCCTATCATCTTTCTCTCACTTTTCTCATGTAGAAATGGAAGTAATAATAGCACCTTCTTCATAGAGTGAATGTAAGGATTAAATAAATCTATATATGCAAAGTGTGTGTCACACATTGAGAGCTACATACGCAAAGTCATTACTTATTGAGTGCCTGTTGCTGTGTGTTGGAGCTCTTCACGTAGGTGATATGGGGAAATTCTTCCAGAAATCCCTCTCCTGACCCCTAACCCTCAGCAAGTGACCTGAGTGAGAAAAAGAAATCATAGACAGACACTCTCAACAGTCTAATATTTTAAACCAGGAAAAAGTGAAACTACCCTGGTTGAAGTGAAGCCTGAGTCTCCCCTGTCCAGAGACTAAGTTGGGAACTGTGTAGCCAGGTGGATAGCAGCAGCTCTGGCTACAGGGCTTTGGGATCCCTCCAAACACCCCCTTGCAGTCCTGGTATGGTCAGATCTGAACCTGTGCTGAGATTCAGGAAGCCATCATCATAGGGACATTTAGGACAGTGGTTAGGAGTGCAAACGCTCCAGCTTGGTTCTTGGTTCTGCTACATAGTAGTCATAACTTTGGGCTTTAGTTTCTTCATCTATGAGATGAGGATAATTTATACATGCGTCATTGGGTTTTAGGAGCATTTAAAATTATGTGTATGAAGCCCCTGCCTGGAGCATAGGACCTGCTTAATCAACGCTAATTTCTCCTGCTTCCCATGAGGAATAGGTGTTCTGAGTAGAGAATGAGGTGCAAAGATCAGATCTTGGGCCATTTTAGGCCCCTGAGAACCACTGACCTATCTCTCCCTCTCTCTCTCCCACTTCCAACCTCTTCAGAAGTTTTAAGGTCACAGGAAATTAAATTACATACAAATGATTTAGGAATCAAATTATTAGGAGGCAAGGCATGATTTCTAACTGATCTTGCACAGCAAATCCATTGGGAGGAAGACCCCAGACTGACTTAACATCAGGAGTTATGGCTGGCCATAGAAGATGTATCTTGTGAAATCTTTTTTTTTTTTTTTTTCAATGTCTTCATCCTTACAGTTCTGATAGGGTGGGATGAGCAACAGAGAGAGGGTGGTATTTCCTTTAATATGTTCACAGCCTAGCATTGCCAGGCCTAGCCAGAACACTGGGGGAATAGAATCACTGGACCTAGCAATCTGTTAATTATGTGTGTTCTAGGGGCCTATGCATGGTCCACATTCACAGAGAAGGCACATATGTAATTACAGGATGTCAGAAGTGTTAATTTGCCTATGATGCAATCTGAAGCAGCATAATAGGCAGACAGTAGCAGTCACGTCTTTTTTTCTCCTGTTCCAAGTTGCAGAGTCCTCTCTTGTGGGGAATAACATCATGGTTATTGTCTCCAGATAAATAATTCATGCTGGATAATTGACTTCTTTCTGTTGTGTTCCACTGAAACTGAATTTTATTTTGCAGTGCCATTGTTCACCTCAGTGCACAAAAATAAACAAGTACTGCCATGTTGCATGGAAGCATCCAGCAGCCTGGGTAAATCATATGGGTGAGGCTATTGGTATTTGAGACCATTGTGAGTAAATAGCAGCACAAAAGGCTGTTCTAGATGTGGATTCCTAGGAGAGAGTAGAGGTCAGGAGCAACAGCCTCCTAGCCCAGGGGTTAGGATCCGTTGCTGAACTGGCATGAGTGACAGGAAGTGGTCTGACAGGGTGTGGTGGTTCTCAGCTCTGTATCTGAGTCTCCTGGGATGCTTTCATATTTAAAAACAATAAAATAAGCAAAAGAACAAGACACTACTCTTGGAATCTCTTTTTTCTTATTATTTAATATAGGTTTTTTATTATTTTAATACAGTTTCAATGTAATCAGACAGTAACAATGTCTAGCTCTGTCTTCATTTAGCATGTATCTGTAAACATGCTCCTTAAAACATACCTAAACACACACCAAAAAAATAAAAAATTAAAGATGTCTTTATAAAATTTTCACAAGTTATGCATTTTGAACAACAGTTAACAGGATAAGCTCAAGATAACAGTTGCCAGTGATTTTTATCCCTAGGAAGTAATAAATCAACCAGGCTAGGAGTTTTCAAAAGTAAACATAAACTCCTTTGTACTAGCTAATCCTTACCACTTAGCATCACCTGTCCTTCAGTTGGTCCTATGCTTGAGGCATCAGAGTGAAGACCAGGAAACTAGTATTCAAATCACAATTATTTTAAAGTTTACAATGCACAATTTCCTAACAGTGATATGATAGAAAGAGTATGAATTCTGGAGTCAGACAATCCTAGTTTTGCAACTTACTTGCTATGTGGCCTAGGACAAGTATTTAACTTTTGGATCTTCAGTTTTCCAATATATAGAAAGTGGAAGAAAAAAGATTGAAGTATGCAAAGTGCCTAGTGTACCGTCTAGCATCCAGCAGCTACTTAATAAGTAAATATTTCGTTCTTCACAGGTAGTATTAATTAATTCATGTTTACATAGTTACTTGCCACTAAAATAAATAATGTAGAAAACTCCTAAGGGTCTTATAAGTTAAGATGGAAATAAATCGGAAGCTTGCATAAACAGATTAAAACATGGATTCACAAGAAGAGGAAATAACAGTAATAGATTAGAAAGCAGGTAGACCCAGCCATGGGAAAGAAAACTTAAATACTACTCAGCAATATCTCCAGGATACCATCAGAACTATTTTGATCACCCCATAGGGGTAGACATGGATACCCACTCCTACGTGGCAAATCGAGCCAATTGAAATATAGCTATGCCCAAATTGAAATGTGCTGCAGTTAAAAAAACAAACAAACAAACAAACAAAAAACTGGTTATCAAAAACTTGGTATGAAAAAATACACAAAATTTCTCATTAAACATGTTTAGATTTATGACATATTGAAATAATATTTGGATTTATTGTTTTGAAGAAAACATTGTTAGATTTAACTTCATTTCCCTCTTTTTACTTTCTTTATGGTGGTTACCAGAAATTTTAAGTTTACGTAAGTGGTTTGCATTATAATTTCCACTGGACAGCACTGATGTGAGGTCCTAATTTAACTTGAGAGTCCTCATTCTTAGGCTCCCATATTCTTCCCTCCCACTCTTCCATTCTTTAGCAAAGACCTAGCACTACAGAAACAACAATTTTCACTCATATCCCAATATCCTGGACATAACACATGGATGATTTGCCACAAATAGGCTTTAAATGATTTATAAAATATATAGGAATGAATAAATGGATAAGTAATTCCCAAGGGAAAATGTCCCTCAAGGACAATATTCACATAGGCAAGACTCTGTGGTACTTTCTAACACACTTTAAAAGGAATATTATTTTAATATGCACTATCCATTCGTGACACTCAAGACAAGTGAAGGTTAGCTATCTACTAGAAAAAATAAAATTTTAAACTTGAGGTGTTTATTCATATGTGGGGCTAAGTGGTTGAAACCATGTAGACCTTGGAATCAGACTTGAGTTCAAATCCCAGTTCACCTCCTACCAGCTCTGTGACCTGAGTGACTGTTTAAGCTGTCTATGCACCTGTGTTTTCTTCAACATAGTGTCAGTGACAGCTGCTTTAAAAGGTAGTAGAAGTGCTTGAATCCAGCAGGGAAGGTCTCTGTAGAGCCTCAGGGTGCTTTGCAGTACACAAGCCTCACTTTCCCAGTTCACAGAAATCAGTGGTCCCCACCCCTGGTCCTCAGCCTGTTAGGAACCGGGCCCCCGCACAGCAGGAGGTGAGTGGCCAGCAAGAGCAAGCATTACTGCCTGAGCTCCGTCTCCTGTCAGATCAGAGGTGGCAGCAGATTCTCATACGAGCACGAACCCTACTGTGAACTGCTCGCATGAGGGATTTAGGTTGCATGTTCCTTATGGGAATGTAATACCCACCACCCACAGCCTCCCTGCATGGAAAAATTGTCTTCCACTAAGCCAGTCCCTGGTGCCAAAGGTCCCTGGTGCCGACGAGGGTAGGGACTGCTGGTGTAAATAACAGTAATAATCTCTCTCCCACCCCCCAGGTAGTGAAAACGATGCAGTCTCTGGTCTGAGTACCTCCCTGGGGGGTGGTCAAAGATTTATTTGTGGCAGTGAAGGGGCCAGAGGTGAGCTTCCTGGATAGCAGGAGACTGTGGCTGCTATGTCCCTAGCTGGTCTTCATTTGCTCCTCTGGCCTCCCATCTTTCCATCTGGGATGCTGATCTTCTTGTTGGTTCTGGGCATGGTGGTGGTGCTGCTGGAATATAGCCATGGTGGTCAGCGTGTTGGACCCAGGCTTCACACTCCCAGGGTTGTGCCCTCCACCATCACAACCTGGCCTTCATATTCTGCCAGGATCCAGATGACCCAGTTCTTTGGTTTAACTTTCTTTATGGGAAGGCTCCTGGGGTGTAAGCTGGAGGCCAGGGTCCACACAGGGCTGGGTTCAAATGTCTCCTTCCTTCCCCACTTCCTTCTATAGCTTATCTAGCACACAAATCATCTATGGCATTTAGAATTTTTCTCTCTGAATCCCCACCAGTGAAGAGTCAAAGTGATTAATAGGCTGTCCTTTGCAAACCCCCACAACAAAGTTGGCTTACGGTTTCAAGTACTTGTTATGGGCTGGGTACTCCGCACAGCTATTAGTCTTCACTATGACCTATGTGTATAATTATTATTATCTATATTTTGCAAACAAGAGGTCATAGGTTGAGTTCTATGGGAAACAGCCTTTGAGGTGGGGTTTAGAGTTCAGCGTGGTTTTTAGTGACCATCTTTGGGATCAATGCCTGTGGAAGGGAGAGGAAGGAAGCACGACTGGGCAGAAGGTGAAGTTGAGCTGCAAAACCTGGCTCAGTGACGTCAACTGATTTCGCAGGGAGCTTTGGAATCGGAGTTGTTGTCCATTGGCCAAAATGTCCAGGGCCTTCATGTCCTACCTTGATCTGTCATTGGAATGCGTTAGAAAATATTTTAAACTGGGAAGCCATTAGGCTGGGGCTGCTCCAATACTTTAAGTTTCTACATAGCAAACTGAAGCCCAGCATCAACAGTAAAATGAAACTAGAAACTGTACTGATCAGAAATCAACTAACCTTTAACTAGGATCTTTCCCCTTTAATCATTACATGCATTTTCTTTGTTCTCCTTTATGTTCAGCCCATAAAAGCTTGCCACCCATGCTGCTTCAGAGGAGCTCTCCAACCTCTTCTGGGCTCTGAGTGCTGCCTGATTCATGAAATGTTTTTTTGCTCAAATAAACTCTGTTAAATTTATTTTGTCTAAAACTTTTAGACATCTTTAGGAAGGATGTGATCTTAGGTGAGGTGGCTCTGAGAACATCTGGAGGGCCTGAAAGCTGAAGGCTGTTGGCTAATGATACTCCCAGCATCTGGGACAATAAATCCTGCCAAAAAGGAGAATCTCAGCAGCATATCACAATGTCTATCTCATGAGAGAACTGAGCCTTGAGGAGGTGAAGTTACTTGCTCAAGAACAGAGCTGATAGGTAGAGAGCTAGGATACGTATTTCTATGTGGTGCTTAAACCTGAGCACTGGGTAGTACTCTAACCAGTCTCTGTCTTTTCCATAAACAAATCATTTACTCATTTATGCAAGTACTTATTTATTCATTAGCTTTCAACAAAGTTCTTCTATAAATATTTATGGAGTGTGGGTCATCTGCTTTGTATGGTGCCGTGTGCTTGAGGACATGTTGGTGACCTAGTTGGACATTGTTTCCTGCCCTCATGGAGCTCAGTCATTATTCACTAACTTCTCTTTTGGCCTGAACAGGCCTGAATTTGTAACAGGCATACAGTTTGGGGCTTTCATCTGTGACCTCTCTCTGTGAGTGAAACACTTTTTCACACGGTTTCTGTTCAGCTTGGAGTATGAGATGAGCCCGGACTGGATGCAGCTGCAGCTTGTGGCAGACAACCTCCTGGTTGCCCATGGCTAGCTGGGGAGATAACCAGCTTCCCTGAGCCAGTGGGGGCCTTTGCAGGCCAGCTTGTCTCCATGCAGATAATGGCTTGCATATGTGTACCTCTGTTCTGTGGCCAGTTTTCTGCTGCTGGGTCATTTTCTATGCCTGTGGTGTGATGTGCAGACTGTAATTGTGAATGGGATAATTGGATATTTTTCTGTTGTTTAAGCTGGAAAGAAGGCCAATCAAAGCTAGACTTGAATTCCATCCTTTCTCCCATTTCCAAAGAGAAATCCACAGAAACACAGGGTGTGACCCTGAGAAGGCAGAGGGACAATGATTCAATAGTTATTTTTAAGAGGAGAGGCTGGATTTATACTTTTGTACAGTGCTGGGAACTGAGATCATAGAGGCATTGGGTATTGTTGCTAGAGTTTCCCCAGAGTTCATCTATGCCGTCCCTTCATTATAAGATGGGGAAATTGAGGCCCATAGAGGGGAATGTAGCTGTCACAATACTCTTCAGGCTGCTTTCCCACCTTTTGGAGTCCTGCCTCGCCTGGGTTGTGTTTCTTAAGCTAATGCTTTAATTCAGCCTTCAGTAAATCTTAGAATCTCTGTGTCCCCATTTCAGTGGAGTTCTCACATAGCAACTATCTGTAATAGAGAAATCAATTTCATTCATTCATTTGAATGAGATTTACTTTGGACTGAGAACTTACTTTGAGCCAAGCCTGGGGTAGGCCAATAATGATTTATGTATATGTCATCTTTTCTGCTCAAGGATAAATGTCCTGAGGGCCTAAGGGCTAAATTCATATTTGGTTCATATTTATGTTCCTGACTATGATTAGAATGCACACAGTAGGATCTCAATAAGTGATTGTTGAGTAAATAAATGTTTAATAGCTGTTTGATAAATGAATGATGAACTCTTGGCTAGGGAGTCTCAGGTGATGGTGAGAAATTAAATTAAATAGATTGGATTGTGTTTTTTTCTCTAAGACACTCTTCTGTCTCCAGCAAGCTGTTCTCATTTTTTCAGTACAAAATTACTGTTTGGAGGGAAAGGGTAAGCCAGAGATTTATCCTGATTAATTTAAATACTCCCTTTGAGTGGGAGCCAAAGATTTAATTGGTTGAAGGAGTTAGAGAGTTGAAGAGACTTTGTTTTCTTCTAATGAAGAATAATTAAGAAGTATTTTTAGTCTTTGCATTTAAGTTCACTGGTAAAAAGTTTGCAATCTCATCATCAAATCCCCTGCAGGAGAGCACAGTGCAGTGGGGAGCATGGATTAGGAGCCAGGGACCAGCCTTCCACTAATATTCTGTATGTTCTTTGACAATTTTCTCTCTCCCTGAGCCTTAGTTTCTTCATCTGAGGATGAGGAGGTAGATCGCCAGGGACCCTTCCAGCTTTAACATTCTAAGTCTATGAGTGAGTTTTGAATGCTTTTGTCCCTTTTTTGGACAAAAATAACCCATGTTAGTGCCACAGGGATAGGAAAACAAACCCATTGCTAAAACAAGTTCTCATTCTTTCCTGTGAAATGTGCAAAGGGGTCTAGTGTTTGCCTTGTGGCTGAGAGGGACATTTCAAGTCATAGTAGTTTGGAAGTCCTCCTCACATCTGAGAATGTGCCCTCTTCAGGTTTCATAGAAGCCCCTTGGTATATCCAGGAGAAGTATTCTATTGTGGGGTTGTGGAGTGGCCTAGGGTGCCCTGCCTTGATGGAATATAATACAGATAAACCCATGGATCCTAGCATTCTAATATTCTGCAAAACTTGAGCCAGTCATTTTCAAGTTTACGTCCACCCCTCTGGCTCCAGTTAGCAACCTGCCCTTTTCCCAACACATGAGTCCATGGTTCTACTTCTTTGCACATGGTGTTTCTTCCGTCTGAAACTCTATCCTCTTCCAATACTAACTCTTTTCCTGGGAAATTTGAGGGCATCATTTAAAGACTAGCCTGGAAAACCTACTGAGATATTCTGGTTTGAGTTACATATCTCTTCTCTGTGCTCCTCTAACCCTCTGTGTTAACTTCAAAATGTCATTTGTGGCACAGTGAGCCATAATTGTTTGTTTACAATTATTTAGTAAACCTTTACAGAGTACCTATGAATTACTGGGTGCTGTTGTAGGTAGAGGGAGTATGTCACTGTGCACTAAACGATTCTGCCCTCATGGGGACCATATCCTCACATCTCTCCTCTGTAATCCTAGCACACAGGCCCAGTGCCTGGCCCATTTGGGGTGCTTAGTACGTTTTGGAGGTCACTTCCAAGTGTTTCGGGTATAGTAAATTGTTCCTTTACAGAGAACTCCCCACTTCACACAGAGGGTAGAATAAAGTAAGGCAGAGAATTCCAGACTTTGAAGACTTTTAAAGTTCCATTCTAAATGAAAAGAAATTAAAATGAGCCAAGAAAAAGAATAGGCATAGATTTCTAAAAACTATTCGCCCTAGAGTTTTGGGGACACTGGACACCAGATCAGCAGGATAAGCTGGGAATAAGCAACAGGTACCAGTAACTGGAGGCCAGGGCACAGATCTTCTGAGCTGGGAAAATTGTTCTCTTTGGCCTCTGAGGGGTCAGGTACAATGACCTTCTCCCAGTGGTAGGCTTTGGGGAATGAAGGAGGTGGTCCACAAGGCAAGGGCAGAGGCAGGGCAAGGCCACTGAGGGAATAAGGAGACCCCTAGGCAGATCCCATGAGGATCACTCCCCACTGTGTCATTACTTATATGATCTTTTGGGCTTCCCTGATGCTGCTACAAATTCATCAGAGGTCTGTGATGTTTACGCCAGGACCAGAAGTTCTGTCCTGAATGTTGAAAACATGCACCCCAATTTTCCTCAGAAAGAAACCAGACAAGGGTTTGAAAAAAGACCAGACACTCCATCATCTTTATATGATCATAAGCTATAAAAAGGCAATCATATGTCACATAAGGGCAGTCTTGCATAGCAGAAAGAGCTCCAGCTTGTGTTTGAGGGTTTCAGTATTAGCTAAATTGCTAAAAACCATCGAAGAGCATAGCATAATAATAAAGAACAAGGCTCTGGTTTTACATTGCCTGGATTTTTGTTTCCACTTATTCACTGTGTGATGTTGGCCAAGTCACCCTGCCTAGCAAATCTCAGTTCTGGGAATCTCATAGGATTGTTGTGAGGGTTAATTAAGCCATTAAGATTGAATCAAGCATTTAGCACACTGCCGAGAACGTAATAAGTACTCAATCAATTTTAGCTTTATTGCCACTATTAACAGTGAGGTCCTAGACAAGTTATACAATGCCTCTAGTCCTCAGTTTCTCCTTCTGTAGAATGGGGATGGCAATCTCCAATCATCAAACCACAGGGAGGCCTGGAGCAGAAGGTTCTTGGTACATCAAAGATGCACTATAGTTGGTAATCCTCCCTTTTTGTTGGGTGGGTTAATTTCTTCTGACTTTGGAATACCCCTGAGGAAATATTGTATGGAGAATACTGTTTCATACTGCAATTTCTTAGTATGAGACTTTGCTACTCCCTTCTCCCACCCCAACTCCACCCTGGATAATTCCAGCTTAGAAAAAAGTCATCTGGCCTGTAGCCTGGTATGTGGAGATGATTGTAGTTGCATTTGGCTTTGTGTTTGAGTCTGCTAGACTTCAGAAAGCCCAAATTTTAGGATTTGGTCCCCTCATTCCAGATGTTTAGGACAGCCTCCATCAGAATGCAATGAACAAAGCTACTTGGGGAATAGGCAACTTCTGGGAGCTGGGTAGGACTCCTGGGAGCCACGTTCACGGTCTTGGATGCCCTCCTTGCTCTCCAGGCGATGGGACAATCTTAATAGCATCAACTTCAGATTTCAGTTCACTGTGGAGCCTGAGGAAATCAAACCCGAGTCCTGGCCCCTGAGCCCTCCAGCTCCTTGGCCAGGGACCTTACAAGCTCCTGACTGTGGTGGTTTTCCATCATGAAGGGAATGTGACTCATTGCCAGTCCATCTGCCTTGACCTCAATTTTTAATTCCCGTCCTCTGTGTGAGTAATAGGATCAGTCGTTCGTACTTGCAAAGGAAGGATTTCATGCATAGTGAGATGGCAGCTCGAAGTTAATGGCTGAGGACAATTGACCCACCGGGAGTTGGAAGGGGCAGAGGCAGCAGGCAACCCCCACCACACAGCCAGAACTGCTCTGTTTAACCAGACTTTGCATACTGGGGTCAAGCAGCAAATCCAGTAGGAGACGTGGAGCTCAGAAAGTCAGGGAGCTAATGACAGAGAGTCAGGCAAGCTATGCAATTATGGGATGTTCAGCACTAACACAGTCCAAACCTTAATGAGCTGCAGTCCCTAGACTCCCAAAATTTAGAAGAGCGCTTATTATGTGGCGGCACCATGACCGTGGCTGGTATTAGATGGGCTTGTGGTGGGGCCATGTGTGATTCACCAGGTCCAGTCTCCTTCCTGAGAAAGCTGGGGCCCCCTTTGATGGCCCCTCTGCAAGGCCTGACCCCCACTTCTGCTGTGGCCTTGTGTTCTCCACTTGTCAGAGGCCACACCCTGTAATCAAACCAAATGAAAACAGTTCCTCCCTGGATGTGTTTCCTATTGCAGCTGCAAGAGAAACCAGGGGAGTCAACTTCGATTCTTTCCTCTTCTTCACCCACATATCCTATCCTCTCCCTCCCAGATCTTCCTATCCCATGCCATTGCCTTAATTCAGGCTTCTGTCTTCTCTGTCTGTTTCTAACTATCATTTCCCAACAGGCTCCTCTCCTGCCTAGGATTTAACCTGGCTGTGATTCATTTTTTACTGATTCTTTGCACAATTGTTGTCACTTCCCTGCTCTAAAATGCTTTTGGTGGCTCCAAGTTGCCTTTGAGATTAAATCCACGTCCCTAATCATGGCATTCAAGGTCTTTGATCAACTAGTCCCTGTTTCTCTCTTCAGACCCCTTCCTGGTCCCTCCCTCAGAGGCCCCTGATGCTATAGTCTAGTGAAACTTCTTGCCATACGACTTTTTGGCTATATGCCTCTGGGTCTTTGTACATGGTGCCTCCCCTATGTGGAAATCTTTTTGCGTTTGTCATCCTGGCAACTCCTCTCCTCTAAGAATCAGGGCAAATGTCACTTCCTTTGTGTAAATATTCCCAGGCGAAGTCAGGTCCTCTGTCTTCTGTGATCCTAGTCTATCCTGCTCATAGCTTCTTGATGGTCGTGTGGTGTTTAGTTGATAGAAGCTGAGGCTCTGAACTCTAGAGGCCTGAGTTTGAGTAATGGCTCCATTATTTACTCACCATGTGGCCTCTCCAGACAGAAGTCTCCTCATCTGTAAACGGGGGTAATAATAGTACCTCCCTCACACGACTGTGGGCAGGCTTAAAGGAGATAATATATAGAGAGGGCTTAGATACTGCCTGACTCCTTGCTGGAACTCAATATTTCAACTACTCTTATAATTATAACCAGATTGAATTGTTGGTGTTTTTTTTTGTTTTTGTTTTTTTTCCTGTTTGGGTCTTGGGTGAGCTCTATGAAGGCTGGGATTTTCTCCTGTTCAACTTTGTAGCCTCAGCTCCTAGAACAGGGATTGTTCTGAGCAGGCCCCTGGAAAACACCAAGATACTAGGTCTCCAGGCCTGGCCCCACTGTGCACTGGCTGTGGGACTTGAGACAGGCAACTTCTCCTGGCCTCTTGCACCTGGGGGCCCTTTTGGAGGGCAGAGCTGCCAGTGCAGCCCCAGGTGAAGGATCTTTTGTCCCTGGGTCTGCCTACAACCGAAAACAGAGAATCCTCCTTAGGAGCCTGAGGCTTGGGAGTGGAGCCAGGACATGGTGGAGGCAAGGTACCCAAGTGGTTGCTGGAGGCTGATGGAGAGTTCCGGAGCCTTGTAGATGGTGGAGAGACTGGCTCTTGGAAACCCTCTAGTGGTGATTTCTATACGCTCACCTGCACTTCACAGAACCATGCAGAGGTATCAGGATGGGAATGGGCACATTACATCTGTGAATTCTCCTAAATGTCCACTTTGGCAAATGAAAATACTCTCTTTAAAGTAGGGAGAAGAACAGAATAGAAAAAACAAAGCTAAACCATTTTTAGTCTATACATCAAATCCCATGTTACTGCCATGAAAATTCATGACAATCAATAGGAATAGCTGGATGTGTGTGTGTAGGAATGCATTTATAAATTTTACCTGACAGTACTGCACATGATGTTGGAACAGAGCGCAGCCTAAAGCAGTTTAACATAACACTGAAGAACATACAGTCTAGACACTGATGAGCTGGGTTCAGAGCCAAACTTTGCCACTTGTGATCTGTGTGATGTCAGATACATTACTTGGCCTTGCTAAGCTTCAGTTTCCTCATCTGTAAAAGTAAGATCATAAGAGTACCCTCCTCACAGGGTCATTGTGAGAACCAACTGAGATAATACATATGAATCAATCCCCATGATAATTGGCAAGGGCCCATCCTCAGTTAGTGCCATTATAATGATTATGGATTTTATCGCCGTGACCCTCACAACCCAATGAGACAGGACAGCAGTATAGCTTATTATTATTCCCACTTGATAAATGTTTAAATATAATTAAGTTCCATACATATAAACCAGTTGCATCGTTGGTGTGTCAGGTCTAGTGCCTTGCAGATAGTTTAGCATGTAGCATGGTGGCATGTAGGGAGGACAAGACAGACACAAGATCTGCCCCTGCCTTGTCTAGGGGGTGAAACAGACAATTGAAAGTTGTTAAACAATTGAGACCAGTGTAGATCAGGGGAAAGACAGAGTGCTACAGACATGTGGGGCACATGGGACATAAACTTGTTGAAGAGTCACAGAGGACTCCTTCAGAAGAGACATTAGGTCAAGACTTCAAGGATGTGTAGAAGTCAGCAGGTAAAGAGGAAGTGGAGAGAGGGACCAGCGTGTGCAAAACCTGGGAGGCTGGAAATCACAGTAGTGAGACTGAAATAATTCAGGGCTGGGACAATGGTTGGAAATAAGGAGGCGGGGGGATGAGCAGGCCAGGAAACTGAGGCTCAGAGAGGACAAGCGTCATGTGTAAGGGCACACAGCTATCAAGAGGAGGGAGTGGGAAGAGGGCACAGGTGATGGCTCCTAATCAGGTGTTCTTGTGGCTTATATCATCATAATGACTCTCATACATATACTGGCAATACGGATATACACATATACCATTTTTAGAGGTTAAAAAATAAGTCATTCATGAGTTAATGAAAGATCAGAGAGTGTTAATAATGTCTTCTCTCAATTAGAGGGCATCTACAATGCTGGAGTTTGACAGTTAACAAGATGGGGCTCTGAGTCATCAAAGAGAAGGCAGCTGTCAGATGTACACATTGGCTCCTAGGAGTGGAAACAGTTACCTGGAGCTAAATTCATGTTCCTTGGCCTTCTGAAACTGAAATAACAACAAGTTCCATTAGGGTTCTGGACAGACTGCGGAGGTGCTGAGAGCACAGACTTTGGAGTCAGGCACTGGACTGAAATCTGGCACTGTCATTGACTGGGTGCAAAAACCTCTTTGAGTCTCAGTTTCTCCTCCTCTGTAAGATGAGGGTAATAAATAGCATTTTACTAAATACTAGTTAGATATCATATGTGCAAGTTCTTGATATGTGCCTGCTATGCAGAAGGTACTCAAGAGATAGTTTGTTTTATAGTGTGCTTGGAGCTATGCTACATTAAAAATAATTTGTTAGAATAGTCAAGTCTCTTCTTTACCCTCAAACCCTTCTACCAATTGAGAGAAGACCACAGCCTGGAGAAATGGATGTAATAAAGTGTTGACAGTGCCATAATCCATACCCATGTCACAAATTACTCTCAATATTAGCTTCAAGGTGGGTTGGTGGGTCTCATTTTGCCTCCCCCAGGACCCCTGGGGTTATACCATAGGATTTACTCTCTTACTATATTATACTGAACAGTTTAATTAACAGAAAATGATATAGAACACATGTCAGAAAATGATACGGAACACCAAATATTAAGTGAGTAGGATGAAGAGTGAAAATGGAGATTTCTGAGTAATGTTGATCTGAAAACTTTTCTGCTGCTGCAGCTTGGAGCAGAGGGCTAATGCATGGAGACAGGAGAGAACACAGAGAAGCTCAGAGGAAAAGGGGCATTTCCACTGCAGGTGGGCGCAGGAGGCATTTTGCGGAGCCCATTGAAGGAGCAAAACCTTCTCAATGTTTCTGGTATTGCATAGATGGGTCAGTGGCAAGTTAGAAACATTTTTTCTTTTTTTGAGATGGAGTCTCTTTCTGTCGCCCAGGCTGGAGTGCAGTGGCCAGATCTCAGCTCACTGCAAGCTCCGCCTCCCGGGTTCACGCCATTCTCCTGTCTCAGCCTCCCCAGTAGCTGGGACTACAGGCACCCGCCACCACGCCAGGCTAGTTTTTTGTATTTTTTTTTAGTAGAGACGGGGTTTCACTGTGTTAGCCAGGATGGTCTTGATCTCCTGACCTCGTGATCCGCCCGTCTTGCAAGCTGCTCAGCACCAAACACTGGGGCAGGATTTACACTTGAAATGTGAACTTGGAGTGGTTAGGGATGAGAGATGAAGAATTGCCTGCCACTTACATAAAACCCCCGATGCACAGTAGGGACTATGCTGACGCAGCTCAGCGTGGTATTCAGAAGCAGATCAGAAGCAGAGCAATGAAAACATTGAAAAATATGAAGAGGATTAGAGTAGTCACATTTCCTTTAGTCGCATTTGACTGGGTCTTCACAAGAGCCTTGGTGCGGAGGGATGGGAAGTGAATAGCCTAACCATGCTGTAAATTATTTATGGCTTGTTACATAAATAATTATGGTTTAATTAGCTGTTTATTAAACAGTTTATAGTTCACTGCATAGCAGAGGTTAAGTCATTCTAAAGTCATCTATGTGTTGTTTTTATAAAGCCCTCACTGAGAGAGTCTTCCTGTTGGGTTATAGAGAACGGGCTAGATGGACCTAGATGACATCTGGTTGCAAGAGTTCTTGGGGGACCTGGGAAGTATTTTGTTTACTCAGAATAAAACCCAAAGTGCTTACAATGGCTTCCATGGCTTTATGTGATCTGGCCTAACCCCTTCTCTGAGCTCCCCTCCTACTAATATTTCTGTTGTTCACTCTACTCTAGCCACACTTATCTCCATACTGTGTCTCAAACAAAGCAGGCATCCTCCCTCCCAAGGCCTTTGCGCTAGTCTCTGACCACCTGCAATGCTCAGTACCCATATTTCAGCTAATTCTTTCACCTTCTTGAATTGTTTGCTCAATCTTAGCTTCTCAACGAGCCCTGCTCTGACCACTTATTTAAAGTGGCAGTTACTTCCCTGCTTTCCACAAGACAATTGTGGTAACCCTTATTGTACCGCTACTTGTTAATAGAAATCATCTGCTTTTAACATACTGTATTCATTTTTATTTATCATATTTATTATTGTTGTCTGTTTTCCCCTGCTATGATGTACTCTCCACAGGGGCTGAGATGTTGGTTTGTTTGCTTACTAATAAATCCTAAGTAGCTAGAACAGTTCCTGGCACCTATTTGACTCTAAGTAAATATTGTTGAATGAATGAAACTTGTGAGAATATTCAGGATGAGACTTGTGACAGTATGTCAGCCATGCACTCTGTATGGATGCTGGGAGTGCCTGGAAGATTTTAGAATGAAGTTCTATGAGAGGACAGTCCAGTAAGAGGGACTGGACTTCTTGAAAAGAAGAGATGGTAGGTCTATTAGATTCACCATGTCACAAACTGAACCTATCATTGTGTCTTCCAAATTTATTTCTCCTATCCTTTCAGCTGCTCAAGTAAAAAATCTGCATCTCATCTCTTCACTCTCTCTCATTCATCATCTATATGAATCAGTGTCCAAGTCTTACTGATTTTATCTTCTTAATCATTCTTGAAGGATTTTTGCCCAACATCACTTCTGTCATCAGAGCTGAGAGTTCCTACTCACACTTGAAAGTCATGTATGACTTTCAATATAAAATCCTTGGCTCACACTTTATTTCCTTGAGTATTTTAAATATGTAACTCTACTTTTTCTGGTATAAAGTATTTCTCTCAGAATCTGATGATAGCGCAATTTTCTGTCTCTTATGGGTAACATGCACTTATTTTTAGATGCACAAACAATTTCTTCCCTCCCTGCCTCCCTGTCTTCCTTCTCATTCTTTTCTCTTGTGCAATAATCTTACTATCTTACTAGAGTATGTCTTGCATGTTTGCTTTCATGTATGTAGTATGTTCTTTCAAAGTGTAGTTTTAATTCCCCTCCCCCACTTGAAAGTTTTCTGATTTACAGTTTTAGTATTCACCGTGTTTCTGTGCTTTGAATTCATTCCTTAGGAACTTACATTGTGTGTTTGTTGGATCTTCTTACCTAACTTTAATGTTTGTTGTTTTCTCTCAAATTCTTTTTTTTTTTTTTTTTTTTTTGAGATGGAGTCTTGCTCTGTCGCCCAGGCAGGAGTGAGTGCAGTGGTGAGATCTTGGCTCACTGCAACCTCTGCCTCCTGGGTTCAAGCCATTCCCCTGCCTCAGCCTCCCAAGTAGCTGGGACTACAGGCACCTGCCACCATGCTCGGCTATTTTTTTGTATTTTAGTAGAGACAGGGTTTCACTTTCTTCATTTTTTCATTTTCAAAGTTTTCTTCATTTTTGCATTTGATTTTTAAAGGCATTATCTTATGTGTTTCTTGTTTAGTCTTTGTTTCTAAAATGACTTTCCCCTCTTTATTTCTAATTCCTTCCCGAGTTAGGACATTTCCTTTCTGAGAATGTATGTTTCTTGTTCCTGTCTTTTATAATTTCCTCAAAATTTTAAGCTTATTTTGTTAGAGTTTTATCTGTTTTAAGAGTACATTTTTTTTCTGGCATTTTCTCATTGTACAGATATTATTCTGCTCTTTATTCTCTTTTTGAAATAACTATATATGGGATGAGACTACAATAATTTTCTGTTACTCGTTTTTAAGTGAAATTAGTTTTCATGGACCTTTAGAAGAAGGCAGGGTTCAGGAAACCTATTCTAACTTTATAGAACTCTACCTTCTTTTGTTTTAGTATAGGGTCCAAAAACATGATGACCTGCTCTCTGAGCGTTCCTAGCTCTGCTTTCTTCCCTCACATTGATTTGAATATCTTGTTCCTCTGCCTCTGTTGTCCCTGTCGCACTGAATTTGGGTTCCACTCCCAGGAGTTTCTCCTTAATGTGGTGCTTTGTTGTAGAAGAGATTCCTAGTGGGTCAGTATTGAGAGTTCATAAAACACCCTGTACTCAGCTATATTGGAAAGGCAAATCCCCTTCTAGTTTCAGCTACTGTTCTCAAATTCCTGTACTGTGCTTTCCAGTAAATACCCAGAGTTATTTTGGGTTCTCCTTTCTCATGTTCATCAGATGCCACCTTATTGCTTCTTTCTTCATCTTCTCATAAGATAATATGATATGGTTTGACTGTGTCCCTACCCAAATCTCATCTCGAATTGTAGCTCCCATAATTCCCATGTGTTGTGGGAGGGACCAGGTGGGAGGTAATTGAATCATGGGCGTAGTTTCCCCCATACTGTTCTCATGGTAGTGAATAAGTCTCACGACAGCTGATGATTTTATAATGCCTGCCACCAGTTCAGATGTGCCTTTCGCCTTCCACTATGATTGTGAGGGCTCCCTATCCATGTGGAACTGTGAGTCCATTAAACCTCTTTTTCTTTATAAATTACCCAGTCTTGGATATATCTGTATCAGCAGCATGAAAACTGTCTAATACATGATACTGAGCAGGTCTTACGGCTGTTGGTGGGTTATCCCCATTTGCTAGTATTTCAAAGTTTGTGGGGATAACTTATCATCTAGTTTCATTATAAATATTATCCATGAGGCAGAGGTTGTCATATAGTTGCTCTGTCAGTTTTCATGTGGGGGTTTGAAGAGTTTGGAAAAATATGCACCGCCACTGCCATCTTTCCAGAATTTTCTTCATGTTTTTGAATTTCAGGTAAAAAAGATTTGATGATACAGTGGCTTTATTAGAACTGCTCTAATAGAGACTAACACTTAGAGTATTACCCATCAGGTAAAAAGACCAGGAGTTAGTTATTACTATCTTTCACCATTTGCTGGTGAGGAAACTGAAGCACTGAGCAGTTATGTTAACTTGCCCAAAGTTACATAGTTAGCAAGTCGCAGAGCTGGAATTTGAATCCAGGCAACCCAGCTGTAGAGTTTAGGCTCTGGTGCGAGCAGTGGTAACCAACAGAAATCTCCACGATGCCTAGAAGACCCAGCGGCATGTCTGGTGGTGGTACCCTGGTAACTAGGAGAGGTAGCAGTAAGAGAAGAAGTGGTGACTGTAACAGTCTGAGATGTCCTGTAGAGTCCAGAGAGCATGACATTCACTGGAAGGAATGGCAGCCATGCTGGGTGGACGTGGCATGGCATGGCAGCTGGAGTCATGCCTAGTGTAAGGCTGCTAAGGAATAAACGGTATCAGAATCATTCAGTTCCACCCTGTGGTTGCTGAACCAGTCTTTTGCGGGCGGAGTCGGGGAACATATGTGAGATGAACTCTGAGGACTCTAAGATGCACTTGAGCGAGCCTCATGACCCATCATGATGGGATGAGACTGAAGTTGGGCTGTCTGTCTCTTCTGCTAGACTGTGTAAGCTTCCTGGTGTCAGGGATCACCAGAAGAAGGCCTGAAACATTGTCGGTGTCAATAGTGTTTCACTGAATTAAGTTGACCAGGGATTGCCTGAGAGACACTGCTTAATGTTTTAAACCTTGTTGAACTGGTTGAGAATATTCTATGTTTGTTCCTGGTGTCATGTTCGGACAGACACTCCTCAAGGGCTTGAGAATATATACCCACAACTCACCAGAGCACTGTTCACCTTTACGTTCAGGCTAGGCTCTGAGAATTGGGATAACGGTTGCTAAGGGTCCAAGCTCTACCCAACCAGAGCATTGCTTAGTGGAAGACAGGAACATTTGCAAAAATGCCTTGGATGAGAAGTTTCTCTGGTTCTAATGCCATCAGCTTCAAGTATTTAAAAATCTTTGTTATCACACTTTTTGTGGGATCTAGTTACTTGCCCAACGCTTAAACTTTTGCCACAGGACTGGGAACTCACCTATACTTTGTCTGACATCCTAGCCAAAGACAAAATCCATACCTCCTAAAATGTAATTCCAGAGCAGAGGATGGGATGGGTTTGGGAGATTCCTATGTGCCAGTCCAGGACACTCTTGCCCAACTTGTGTAACTCCTTGCAAGTTTGGAAAATATTTTTTTCAAATAAGCTGGCTTGGCAAGGCATACAATGCTCATCTCCCAGGCAGTCTCAGCCTTACTTGATTCAATTACATATTTATTGATACTACTGTGTGTCAGGACTTGTGCTGAGATGAATCAAACAATGCCTACTTTTGAGGATGTCTCAAAGTCTGGTGGAGGAGAGACACAGATGGGAAGCTGAATAGTGTGATCAGTAGCACAGTCTCTGGAGCCAGACTGCCTGCATGGAGTTTTGGCTCTCTTAAGTCATGTAGCCTTTCTACACCTCTGTATTTTCACCTGTAACATGGAGCGAATAAGAGAGTAAACTGAGTAAGGCTGTCGTGAGAATAAAATAATGCATGATAAGTGCACAGCTCTTGAGGCACTGTAAAAGTTCAATAAAAGTTATTACTACTGGTGGTTTTTTAAATTTTTTATTTCACTGTGACTTCAGAACTGCTTTTTGTCTAATTCTATTTTTTTTTTTTTTTAGCTAAACACAACAATATTATTGACACAGTAGTTCAGTTTAAATGTGAGCAACTTGGGTGCAAAGCATTCTGGGAGAAGTCAGGCTGGGTGGGGGTTCTCGAGCAGCCAACCCATTTTTTCCTTCAGCTGCTAATAGGCCAGAGCCTCTGAATGTCTTCCCTGCCTTGGACATAAGTGACATGTACCTGCTTGATGGGGCCTGGGGATTGGCCACTGAGTAGAGGTAGTGGGAGGCAGGGATTCCCGCGCTTACTAATTTGTTCTGTTTTCTTCTCAGTATGTCTGGTTGCTGCTTGGGGAGACAGATTTGGTGCTGTTTAAACAATCTCTAGAAATAAGTTGTTTTAAACTTTTTCGTTTAAGAGAAAGGGTCCCACTTTGTCACCCAGGCTGTAGTGCAGTGGCACCATCATAGCTCACAGCAGTCTTGACCTCCTGGGCTCAAGTGATGCTCCTGACTCTGCCTCCTGAGTATCCTGAGTAGCTGGGACCACAGGGAAGAGCCACCATGCTCGGCTAATTATTATTATTATTATTATTATTATTATTATTATTATAGAGATGGAGGTATCGCTATGTTGCTCAGGTTGGTCTCAAACTCCTGGTTTCAAGGGATCCTCCCACCTCCACCTCCCAAAGTGTTGGGATTACAGGCATAAGCCACCACACCTGGCCTAAGTTCATTCTTAAAGTAAACCAGATTCTGCTTTCCCCCACTGGCGCTTTGTCTGAGTTCATTTCTAGGACTGTTACCATGAAAGGCAACTCCTGCAGCTGGACAGCTCTGTGTGGGTTTGGCCTGAAAGCAGAAATGATATCTTGGCAGCTTATCATTCTTGCCCACCCTCCTCCCCAGAGCTGTAGGCAGGGTCAGGGGCTCACAGTTTCCTTTCATCTTCCTTTGCCCATAGCAGCCCCAAGTTGTTGCTTGGGCAAATGGTCCTCCCCATCTGCCTATGTTAAGGCTGCCTCACCCCTCTCTCTGCTCATCTACTTTATTATTGTGTTTTATTTTAAGTGCTGGGATACATGTGCAGGATATGCAGGTTTGTTACATAGGTAAACGTGTGTCATGGTGGCTTGCTGCACCTATCAACACATTACCTAGGTGTTAAGCCCCACATGCGTTAGCTATTTATCTTGATTCTCTCCCTCCCCCCACCCCACTGACAGGCCCCAGTGTGTACTGTTTCCCTCCCTGTGTCCATGAGTTCTCATTGTTCAGCTCCCACTTATAAGTGAGAATGTACAGTGTTTGGTTTTCTTTTCCTGTGTTAGTTTGCTGAAGATAATGGCTTCCATATCCATCCATGTCCCTGCAAAGGACATGATCTTAGCATGGTGCTCAACACATGGGATGTGCTCAATACATTCCAGTCATTATTATATTTCTAGTTATTGTAACATGTGCAGAGGTGTTTTATATGGGGAAGGGCAGCACAGAGAACTAACATTTTTGAGCATCCTCTTTTGTGCCATGCAGTGTACTAGGCCCTGCACATTCATCACTTAGTTTAATTCTTCCATCAACCCTGTGCAGAAACCTCTATTATTATCTATTTTATAGATGAAAAAATTGAGGCTCAAATTGGTTAAGAAACTTACTCAAAATACAAACTTAGGTTGTTAAAAGTCAGGATATGGGTTATCCTGGTTGGGGAGTGACCAGAAGGGGCACAAGGGAGAGTTCTGGGACAATGGTAATAGTTGGGTTTCTTTATCTGGTTGCTGAATTCATGGATGTGTTGACCTTATGAAAATGTATTGAACTGTAGCTCAATATTATGATGTGTTCACTTCTATGTACATATGTTATATTTCAATAAAAATTTCAGAAAATGGAAAAAAAGAAGCAGCAGCTTGCCTAAGGTCACACAGATTATGAGAAGCAGCGCTAGCTCTTCCTACCCTTATGCCAGTGTGCAGGCCTTGTTTGCTTGTGTCTGGATACTTCCCCCTTATGCTCAGACTCTAATACAATAGGCTACTCAGTCCCAAGGAAGTTGTGACTCAAGGCCTGTCTGTTCAGGTGGTTAAGGAAGGAGCAGGGTCATTATGAGCCGTCATGAGGGACCTCAGAGGGAGGGTCCCCTGACATAGCTAGGCATTGAAGGCACAGGTCCACGAGGCTCACCTGGGATTCAGCCATTGGTGGGCTGTAGGACAGATGATGGGGGCCCAACTGGAAGACAAAGCTACTGGGAGTAGCCATGTTCCTTTCCCCTGAGAGAACAATTTCCACCCATAGTTTGACTGGTGACAGCTTTTCCTTCCACTTCCCAGTTCTTTGAGGAAGGCTCCATTCCTGGCTCTTTAGCCAGGTTTCACCTACCATCCTGGAGCTTGGGCTCTCCAGGTCTTCCCTGCATGAGGCTCATGATATAAAACCAGAGAGACAGCCAGTCTGGGCTCACAGGATTTTTTGTTTTTTGTTTGTTGTTTTGTTTTGTTTTATTTTTTGTTTTTGTTCTTTTTGAGATGGAGTCTCACTGTGTCACCCAGGCTGGAGTGTAGTGATGTGATCTCTGCTCACTGCAACCTCTGCCTCCCAGGTTCAAGTGATTCTCCTGCCTCAACCTCCCGAGTAGCTGGGATTACAGGTATGTGCCACCACACCCAGCTAATTTTTTTTGTACTTTTAATAGAGACAGGTTTCACCATGTTGGCTAGGCTGGTCTTAAATAGTTAGATTTATAGAAAGTTGTAAAGGTAGTACAGAGTGTTCCCATATACTCCACACCCAGTTTCCTTCATTGCTGACGTCTTATATTATCATGGCACATTTGTCACAACTAAAGGACCAGAATTGGTCCATTGCTATGAACTGAACTCTAGACATTGCAGTTGTCCCTTGGCATCCATGAGGGATTGGTTCCGGGACTTCCCACAGTTACGAAAATGCATGAATGCTCCAGTCCCTGATATAAAATTGCCTAATACTTCCATATAAGCTACACATATCCTCCTGTATACTTTAAATCACCTCTAGATTATTTATAATACCTAATACAATGTAAATGCTATGTAAATAGTTGTTATACTGTGTTTTTTATGTGTGACATTTTTATTATCTTTTTTTGAATAATTTTAATCTGCAGTTGGTTGAAACCATATATGCAAAATCTGTAGATATAGAAAGCTGACTGTATTCAGATTTCACTAGTTTTTTTCATGAATGTCCTTTCTCTGTTTCAGGATTCCACCCAGGATATCATATTATACTTAGTCCTCACGTCTCCTTGGTCACCTCTGTTCTATGACAGTTTTTCAGTCCACCTTTGTTTATGATGACCTTGACCATTTTGAGGAGTATTAGTCAGATGTTTTATAGAATGTCCCTCAGTTTGGGTTTGTTTGCTTCTCTCATCATGAGACTGAGGCTACGTGTCCTGGGGGAAGAATGCTACAGGATGAAGTGCACTTCTTATCATATCCTATCAGGGGTACATGCTAGCAACATGCCTTATCCTTGGTGAGGTTAAACTTGATCACTTGGTTAAAATAGTGACTGCCGGGTTTCTCCACTGTAAAGTTTCTTTATTTCTCCCTTTTCTATACTCTTTTCTTTGGAAATGATTCACTAAGTGTACCCACGCTCAAGCTCCTCCACCCCCAGTTTTTAATCATCAAGTTTATATGAGTTAAGTCCTGTAAACACATATATAGTCATATATTTGCGCAGATAGGGATATACAGACACACAGACAGATACAGGCATCCAGATAATATAGACAGGCACCCAGATGGATTCATATCCACAAACACAGACACTGGTAGGCACAAACACGCAGGGCTTGAAGAAATCAATAGTTCTGTCACTCCAGTTCTCCTACTAGCAGAGTGCTGAATCGATTAGGAGTTTAATTAACACAGCTTCTGAAATCTCACTTTCTTTTTAATTCTTACATAGCTTTAAAAACAAGAACTAAGTATACACCTCCTGTGTGCATTGGGGTGGAGGGGTTGACAAAAATGTGAGTTGTGGGTCTGAGCAGGCCTCCCAGGGCCTTGTTCTCCTTTCCTACCTCTACCACAGCTTTGGGGTTGGGTTTATTCTTTCCCTTACAGGCCAGAGGTAAGGGGTATGAGTGCCTCCACTCAGAGGATGCCAGAGCTTTTCCTCGGGGAGCAGCCCCAGCACACAGGTTTCCTTTGAGCCAGGTGGTGGTGCCAAGTGCTGTGATTTGGCTGTTTTCCAATCCTACCCGTCCCTACCTCCCCTGCCCTGCCACCCTCCAGTATCTTCTCAGAGCTCTCAGTGCAAATGGCCAGCCCCTAATCTGGCACTGAAGGCTTCTCACAATCAGGGCCTTGGTGTACCTTTCTGGCTTTCCTTATCATGGTTCCCTCTCTTGCAGAATGTACAACTCTAGAGCAGGGGACTTACTTATTTTCCCTTTGACTACCCCACCCTGGAATATGCTCTTACTGTCTTGACAAGTCCAAACCCTACCCAGGGTATGACCACCTCCTCCAGGCACCTGCCCCTGATCTCCATTGGAAAGGGGGAGTTCTCTTCTTGGAATTCCAAGCAGACCTTTACTCTAAGAAGAACACCAACTCAACTATATTTAGTGATTTGTGCACTTGTGTCTTAGAAAATGTTCTTTTAGTTACAGGCAATAGAAATTAACTATTGGACTTGTCTGTCCACTCCCCAGGTGATCCTAGAGGTTCTCATTGAACAATTGAAGTTGCCATTGTTAACATGTCCCATGTACAATAATTCGTGTCTGTATGACCCTGGGTTCTACGTTTCACAATTTGGGGCAAGGAATTGGATTAGTGCAGCTTGGTTCAGAAGCCCACCCCTGGATCAAGCACCAATTGTTTCCAGGGGCATTTTAACACAGTCCAGACCTGGCCACAGATGGCCACGGATCACCCCTGTGTTTGGGAGGAGGGGACTTTAGCAAAGAAGAGGGAAAAGTTGCAGCCTTGGTAGCCATCCCAAGAGGTAGCTAATGAAACTTGTCTTTATGATTGAAAGAACAGAGAGAAAAAGATGCTGGAAAGATAGTGTAACAGATATCCACTGCAAAGTGCTTATGCAGTGAATGAGTCAGTGTGCAAGTGACTTGTTCATTTGTTGCCTCTTAAAAGCCCCTAGGTCATTTTGCCTCCCATTTCTATGTCTTTAGAACACAATAATCACAGTTTTTCCATCTTTAATAACTCCTTTCCCATCGTGTCAATCTCAGGGCATTCTCTGGGTAGCTTGTGTGATGGAAGCATATGAAGTCTCTGCATAGGTACAGACCTATGGCAATAAATGTCTGACATTTGGCCACTCATCAATGGGCATACATTTTCTGAATAA
This sequence comes from Rhinopithecus bieti, assembly GCF_001698545.2. Classification (NCBI taxonomy): domain Eukaryota; kingdom Metazoa; phylum Chordata; class Mammalia; order Primates; family Cercopithecidae; genus Rhinopithecus; species Rhinopithecus bieti. The sequence goes on along the minus strand of NW_016807378.1, from coordinate 914,847 downwards.
CTGATATATATCAGACACTGGCAATAAGCCATGCACAAGAGACTGTTCCCCATGGGACTTGGGGAGTTCAGGCACACACACTAATTGCAGTAGAATGTTATTAGTGCCCTATTGAAGGATGCAGGGGCTCTGAGGAGAAACTCATGAGCTCTGGCTGTAGTTTTTTAGAGGAGGTAACATAAGAGCCTGGTCTTGCAGGGTGAGTAGAAACTTGCCAGGTAGAGAAGAAGAAAGGAAGATTCTAATCTGAGGGAGAACTGCGTGTTCAAGGCTGTAGAGGATTGCAGAAGAGAGTGGTATGTTCGGGAAACAGGGAGGATGAATGTATCTGAGGTGTAGAGTGTGTTTGTGGCAGGGGCGCTAGGAGTTGGAGAAGATGGACAAGGGAGATGTGTGGGAAGGGAGACTGTGGCGATATCATGGAAGCTCTCTCATTTTAGCCTCAGGAGTTTTGACTTATCCAGGGAATGGTGGTCTAGTGGGGCTCAACTGAAGGATTTAAGCAGGGGAGAAACATATTTCAATATCTATGTAGAAAGTCCTAATACATTCTTGGGGGAATGCGAAGCATTGGGGCTTTTGAAAGTCAACGTGGCAACATCTATTGAATTACAATTCTATTCCTGGGGATCTATGCCCTAGAATTAAGGTTCTGATGTGTCAGAACATATGCATGAGGGTATGAATGTTGCATTGTTTATAAAGGTCAGGAGCTGAACAAAAAGTGAATGCCCAGCAATGGGAAAATGGCTTAATAAGTTGTGGAATATACACAATATGGAATAGTGCTCAGACATTGGAAAGAATGTTTTAGGATTTTGCTGGATGACTTGAAAGATTTCAAAGTTAAGTAAGAAAATAAAAATGCAGCAAGATGTGTATATATTATGGTCATATTTACAAAACAAGCAATAGGTCAGAAAACCTTATAAATGTATATATACTTAGATAAAAGTGTGTAAGAATGCATGAGTGTGGAGAAAAATATAAAATGATTCTTACTAGGTTAAAGTTAGTTGGCTGAGGTTGGCAGGGGTGGGCAAATATAAGGGGATGATAATAAGATGCAGAAAATTAGAAGTTGTCTGCAATCAAAGAGTACATGAGATGTGATTCTACTTAATGTAAAATTAAATATGTTTTCATAAGGATATATTGGCAGTAGGGTGCTGTGATTTTGGATTTAATGGGTTTCTCTTCTCTGTGTGTGTGTGTGTCTGTATACATAGTATACATAAACATATACGCATGTGTTTACATACATATATGTTCACATACATAGGCATATATATGTATACGTTCAAATTATCTGCAAAATGTAATAGCTATTTTCATGAAGGGAGGCAGAGACAGAAAAATCATTGGTTATTTTTTTAAAATGATTTAAAAAGCATTTCCTAAGAGAATCATATGTTCAGTTTCACAATTAAACATAAGACTTGTGGCTAAAAATTACATTTAAAAGCCTGTATATTTTAGAAAGTCCTCCTCCTCCTCATTAAATAACTGTAAACATGAAGACATGATTTTTTAACCTTGATAACTGGAGTCTGCCTTATAATTTCAACCCTACTTGATACCTTTGCTTCACCAGGCTGGCCTCATTGGTGCCCTTTATTTGCTATACTGACTCAGAATAAAAGCCAGGTCCCCATCTTGTCCAATACAGCCCTATAGGATCTACTCCCCTAATCCCCACCTCATTGCTCTCAACTCATCTTCCACCCCAGTTGACTCTTCCTGTGCTACTCTGGCCTCCTTGCTATTCCTCACACATCTCAGGACAATTCTGCCTCCAGAGCCTTTGCACTTGCTGATCTCTCTCCTTGGAGCAATTTGCCCTCAAATATCCACATGGCATCCTTCCTCGTGTGCTTCAAGTCCTTGCATAAGTGTCTCTTTCTCAGTGAGCCTCCTCTGATCCTCTTATTTTAAATTGCGAGGTCTACTCCCCCATCCACCCTTAACACTCTCTAGCCTTCTTTCATGTTCTCTTTTCCTTCCTAGCACTTGCTACTTGCAACATACATTGCTCATTTATTTTGAAAATTGACTGTTCTCTCACTTGAATGTAACATTCGCTAGAGAAGTGATTATTTGTTTGCTGCTACAGTCTAGGTCTTAGAATAATACTTGACATGTTGTAGGTACTGATGTTTTTAGATGAGTGAATGAGCTGGTGACAGGTGAAGAATGTTTGAGGCAGGTAAGATCAGTGGCAGAAAGACTAATCAGAATACTGTGTCAAGCCAAAGACAAAAGAACTTGCGCTCAGCCTTAGTCATTAGCTATGCATGTCTTCTGTTGTGAAATGATGGTGAAATTTGTTATTGTCTTTTTAGTTTAGTTTTGTTTTTAAGCTTTACTTTTAATTGACACATAACAATTGTCTTTTAACTTCTCGTAAGTTTATCTTGATTCTTTAGGCAGATCAAAAGCTTTTTGAGAGTGGAGGCTTGATATCTTCGTATCTGCTTTTCCCACAGTGCCTGGCACTTATATGAAATATAAGGGACCCAACAAATGTACGATGCTTTGTCAATGATCTGATATTACTTTTACTTGACTCAGTGAATTTTAGACTGCATTTTTTAGAAACTAATCTACGTTCTCATGCTGTTGTACTAAATAAAGTTAATTTTGTTCCATTACAAAAGTAATATATATGCTCACTATAGAAAATTTGGAAACTAGAGAAAAGTTAAAAAAATGAAAAGACTTTAGTTATATTACCCATTAAGAGCCTTTAGCATTGTAATGTGTTTCCTTTAAATATTTTTCCCAGATGGAGCTTTCTAACATTATTGTAATAATTGTGTGTTTACATTTCCATTTTTGCATACTGCATTCCCCACTTTATTAGCACACACATTTTTCTTAGCTATAAACTTTTGGAAAGCATCATTTTAAACAAATTCATACTACATAATCATAGCTATACTATAGCTCACTTAGCATAACCGTTATTTGATATTTAGGGTATTTCCGTTAACTTTTTTTTGAGAGATGGGATCTTGCTATATTGCCCAGGCTGGTCTTGAACTCCTGGCCTCAAGCAATACTCCTGCCTCACCCTTCCATTTCCCTCTTATTGTAAAGATCATTGGCTACTCTGTCAGACATAATTGCCTGTTGCTTATTAGTCTGGTCATCTGCCCTTAAAACTTTGTGCTTCAGACTTATCTGTAAGATGAAGAGAATGAGAAAGGACTGAGAATATCAAGATGCATGAATAGGAGAGACACTGCTAAGCATTTAATAGGTGCTTAGTAAATATCAGATGGCCTGGAATTGAGACCTTTGGAAATCATGGGGTGTTGATAATTATCGTGGTGCTGTTTCCTGGTTGCAGACTGCACCTGATGCAGGTGGACTCAGTCCAGCGCTGGATGGAAGATCTGAAGCTCATGACCGAGTGCGAGTGCATGTGCATCCTGCAGGCGAAGCCCATCAGCCTGGAAGAGGATGCACAGGGTGACCTTATCCTGGCAGGTGGCCCTGGCCCTGGAGACCCCCTGCAGCTGCTGCTTAAACGGGGTTGGGTCATCAGCACAGAGCTGCGCAGGATTGGGCAGAAGCTGGCCCAGGACCGCTGGGCACGGGTGCACAGCATGAGTGTGCGTCTGACCTGCCATGCCCGCTCCATGGTCAGCGAGTACAGTGCTGTCAGCAGGAACTCCTCAAAGGAAATGGGCCAGGTCAGCTGCCCTGGGATAGGAGTGGGCGGGAACTGGAAGTCAAGATGCTTTAGAGAAGAGTGGGTTTGAATCATGTGTTGTCTGAACCTTTTTTGCTCCAGAGGCCTTTCTCCCCTTCCAGTAGAGGAGGAAAGAAAGAGAGTAGAACCTTTACTGAGTGCCTACTATGTGGTGGACATTGTGCTAGGTGTTTTTTTTTTTTTTTTTTTTTTTTTACATGTATCTCATTTAACCTGCACAACCTGTGAGGTAGGTGCCACTACTTTGAGAAACTGTGCAGTGGTTAAATTTATTGACTTTAATGCCAGATGGCTTGGGTTGAAATGTCAGCTCTGCTATGTGGACCTTGGCAAGTTGCTTAACTTCTCTGTGTCCCAGTTCCTTCATCCTAAAAGGTATAATAATATAATTTATTTTATAAAGTTGTTGTGAAGACTAGATTAATTGTTACATGCAAAACACTTAAAGCAATTGATTAAAAATGTTAGTATTATCTTTATTTTATAGAGGAAACAGGAGTTCTAGGAGGCCAAATTATTTATTTAAAGTTACACAGTGAATGGTATAATAAGTAGGGTCCAATCTAAGCTTTTCTGATTCCACAGGCCATGACTTTGAATCTTCTTCTCAAAGCCCAAAGTGAACCATTAAAAATCTCCCTTGTTATTAATTCTCTTTCATCATTCTCATTTCACCTTAGTGCTTTGCCCTTTGCCTCAAACTTTCTCTTCCTCAGCTTTGCAGGCATTAAAACTTCTCTTCATTCTTCAAAGCCCCGCTTAAATGCCCCTTCTTTCTTGAAGCTTCCCAGCTTCCTCAGCATAAATAATTGCTCAGTTTCATATTCTTATACTCCCGAAGCAGCCTACCGTGATCTCTTTCGCCACCTGTATCACACTGTGTTATATTTTAAGCGCCTGTTCCCCAAGTCACATTACTTGATTCTTCATTTTTAAGCCCGAGTGCTCAGCATAGCAGTTGGTCCTCAGTTAATGCTTACTGAGTTAAATAAAATGGACTTATTTTTTTACAGATTGAGAAACTGCTAATGGAGAAATGCTCAGAACTCTTGGCAGTCACAGAGAGGTAAATTTGGACCCTGGATCTCCCAGGGTCTGCCCGCCTGACCTCTGGCAGGAGAAGGGGCTGGTAGCTTCTCCCAGAGGAAGAATGGGAAATGGGAGGCCTGGTGGTGGTTTCAGAGTTTCCTTTTTCTGACTTTTGTCAGAAATCTTAAAATATTCTCTTGAAATTTTCTGCCCCATATTCAGGCCCTAGGGATAGGGTGAAAGGCAGAGGAGAGGCCTGGGCATAGAAAAAAAGAGGATTTTCTAGGAGTTGGTAACAAAGAAAAGGTTTTCCACAGCTTTGGGAAGACTCACAGGTCCCCAAAGTCAAGGCAAGGTGAAAGCAGATACTCACACCCTTACACAGACATACACATAGACTTCAATGCCCACAGACACTCACTTTCTCATATACAGATATATAAACACATGCTTGGACCAGCACAGAAATACACTCACACCCTCTCCTCCATATTTCACACACATAAATATCCATATGTTTATACTCAGATATGTACACAAACTCAGCCTCACATGTATGCACACCCAGGTGTGTGTTGTTGACATTTTTCTTCACCCTTCCCAGAGCCTGTATCCTGAAGATAAAACCTGAGCTCCCTGAGGTCTTTTGCTTTCCTGGGTGGAACACTGTCAGGCCACAGGGGTAAATTTGAACCTGATCACCCTCTGTTTTTCTTGTCTGGGAAGAAAATTCTCAAGACTTTCTGCACACTCTAGGCAGCCATTTCTTAAAGGGCCACAGGCATTGCCATCCACCTTTACAGAGCTCACTAGCAATACCTGGCACTTGGCACCTCTCTTGGAAGCTTTTTGCCCCTCCATCTCCCACCCCAACGTCACAGACAAGATAGACCCTGGCTGCAGTGATGGCAGATTCTGCAGGGGGAAGCCCAGAGGTATACATTTTCCACATTCTGGTGGCCTTTCTTCCTGGTGATGTGGACTGGTAGTCCTCATCTCAGGCCAGCACATCTCTGCACACTAAGAGACCAGGCGGCGAGCCAGCTGTGGAATATTCTATCTCTGACTCCCAGTTGCCGATGTCTTCACCACACACCAGGCTTGGAGCAGGTCCAGCTCTGGCCCCTGCAACATTTCTGGGCTGACCACATGCCCCTTCCATTGGCCCACCCCATGGTTTCTTCTCTTCAGGTGCCTTCAGGTTGAGAATGAGCATGTCCTGAAGTCAATGAAGGCCTGCGTGAGTGAGACCCTGAGCATGCTGGGCCAGCACTTTGGCCAGCTGCTGGAGCTGGCCCTGACACGGGAGGTTCAGGTCAGTGCAGGCTGGGCTGCGGGAAGGGGTGCTTGTGTGGACCCTTGGAGGAAAGGAGAGAAAGAGAGGCTGAGCCAGGCTTGGGGAAGATACTGATGTGGACTTTAGTGGGAAACATCCTACTCAAACCACCAAAGTCAACTCCAGCATTTGTGAAACAAAACTGTCAGAGCTAGCCTGAGGCTTCCCAAGCACCTAACCCAACTCTGCATTTTCCAGCTGTGAAAACTGGAGCCCAGAGTGGGGAGAAGCTTATCCAAGGTCACACAGCAAGATGGTGGTAGAGCCCAGCATCTCCCAATTACACTTTCAGTATTACTCCCACCACCCTCAATCTTCTCTGTTGAGTTAATGTTCACAGTGTACACAATGGGTCCTTACTATCCTGAAAGAATTGAGGCACCTGCAGGGAATAAGCCAATTCTAGAAATCCTGACAACAAAGAAGAATCTAGAAAGATCATATAGTCTAACCCCTGCCTCTAGGCAGGCTTGTGCTTGATTCCAGAAAGAGGGAGGGATTTGGAGCCTGAAGTATCTACTTTCAAACTGGTTCACCGTGGAGCCTTGGTTAAGTTCCTGAACCTCTCTTAGCCTCTTTTTCCTCCTGTATAAATTGTTAAACCTTCTCCAGAAGAAAATTTTGAGTACTAAGCAAAGGCATATGGAAGGTGTTTAGCACATAGTGTGGGTTAAATACATGTTATTTCCCTCCCTTGCCCTTTGCTATTTTAAAAACCTCCCAGTAAAGCAGATTCCATAAGGTTTCCATTATGAAAGGTATTTATGGTTATTTATAGTTACAGAAATATTGTGTTACATATTTGCCATTCTTTTCCCACCACCAAATAAAAGCCTACCACAAATAACAAATCTCTTTCCATGTCGGCTCCTCTCCAAATTCAGCCTCTCTGCTGAGCCCAGGGTTTGCTTTCTCTCCTTCCTGAGTGTTTGGCTGGTTTGGTGCAGGCCCTTCTGACTTGACTCACATGCTGGTCCTGCCTCATCCCCACTCCTCCCACAGGCCCCCATGTCAGGGCAGCTGGCCCTGAGTATTATCATCCCCCACCCCAACCACAGGAAGGTCCTCAAGGGCCACTCTCCATGTCTTGACAGGGACAAAGGGAAGGAAGGGCCACAGGCTGGGGTGCTGGGTTAGGCACCTGGAGCTGATGAGCCATAGCTGACAATCACATGCAGGGGCAGGCAGTGATCAACCATCAAGTCCAGAGGGACGCAAGGGACACAGGGACCAAAATGGGCAAAAAGGTCGAGGGAGTGACGAGCAAGAAATATTGGAGTTAGTGGTGGGGAGGGAGACCTGGAGCAACTTCTGAGCAGGGGTACAGGTGCTGGCTGTTGCTTTTTATGCCATTTTTGTGCCCACTTTCCTGGAAGTACCAGGTTCAATTAAAAGGGCTGGAAAGGGCCGGGTGTGGTGGCTCATGCCTGTAATCCCAGCACTTTGGGAGGCTGAGGCGGGCGGATCACGAGGTCAGGAGTCAAGACCATCCTGGCTAACCTGGTGAAGCCCCCTCTCTACTGAAAATACAAAAAACATTAGCCGGGCATGGTGGCGGGCACCTGTAGTCTCAGCTACTCAGGAGGCTGAGGCAGGAGAATTGTGTGAACCCGGGAGTCGGAGGAGGCAGAGCTTGCAGAGAGCCGAGATCATACCACTGTACTCCAGCCTGGGTGACAAAGGGAGACTCGTCTGAAAAAAACAAACAAATCAGACAAACAAACAAACAAAAAGGGCTGAAAAGGCGGTGTTAAGCTGAACTGTGAATGAAAGCCAGTTGGGTTTGGAACTAGTCATCAGTGTTTTCTATGAGGCAGCAAAGAGGCAGGATACCTTTGATGCTTTAGGTCAGAAGAGCCTGGGAAAAGCTCCCTGGGCTTGCTTGGAGTCTACTTCCCTGGCCTTTGGGCTGTATAGTTGGATCCATTCTGCTATTCCTTCATTCTGACCATATTCAGGGTGAAATTCCTGATCTGGTGCTTCTACTTTCCCAGCTGTCCCCTGCTCTAATGCCAGGTCTGACCACCTGGTTCATTGATGCCTGGCCTGTAAGCTGAGCAGACCAGCTCCTGCTTTGTTAGAATGGGTTCCTTATTGGTCTTCCACCCTGGTAGGAGTAGGGGAGTGGGGGTGTGTGGCCACAGAGTGTTGTCCTCCATTCATCTGCATATTAGTTTTCTTCCTGATAACCCCCTTTCCTGGTGCTTTCCCCCTTCCCTGCCAGCGTGTCCCATGTCCCTCTTAAGGGCTGAGTCTACCATGCTCATAATATATTTTTGGCTGATCTTTGGCTTCTTTTTACATTACAAAGTTTCCATACAGGACAGCAGTGACATCAGGAGATATATTGGCTGAAGACAGGGTAATCTGTGTTCAGTGTTGTAAGCATGTGTTTCTTAAACTAGTGACTCAAATATTGTTCCTTAGGATGTTAGTAATTATACCAGGATCTTACATTTGTACGGTCTTGATGTAAATGAAATCAAATCTATTTCTTTACATCAAAATTTGTCTTATGATGTGCCATTCTGCTTTGCAAATCTTCCAGAAGGTCCTCATGCACTTACAGTATTTCTTGTCTGAACTGCAGCTTCCATAGGCAGGGATTTTGGTTTGTTTTGCTCATTCATATATCTCTAATGACCAGAACAGTATCTGTTATAGAATGTTAAGCAACATATTCCCAACTTTCAGGGTCACAGATTTAAAAAATATTATTAAAGCACCTATTTACTTCTTCTGAGATGCTGGTGTTTTAGGAAATGCAATTCAGGAAACATTCTTTTAGCACTAAGAAGTCGTGTGGGCTCGAGCAGAGGAACAAATCTCCCCACCCCCTTCAACCCCAGGGGCTCTTTGTACCCCTTCAATTGTGGTTGGGAAAGACTGGTACAAATTGAGAAGTCCTGAAGGAACCTCCCATTGTTGTACAGACAGCCTGGACTACAGCTGCTGAAGGAAACCCAGCTCCCCACAAACTGGAATGAGGCCCTCCTTGCTGAGATGAACAAAATATGAAAATTGAAGCGATTGTATCAACCTAAGAATCTGGGACTTTTGATTATCCCTAGAGGAAAAGAATTTAAGTTTTTTCTTTTACTTTGTTTTTTCCCAGGGAACTTTAAAATGGGATAGGAGCATGTTAAAATTTTGGAAATATTTATGTTTGTCATCTGACAAGTATGTTTGGATTATCTTTATATTGCCATTTAATCTCATTGCAGCTTCTACTTACCTATATTGGGCAACATGGCTGAGCAAAATCTGCTCAGTGGGAGAGTGGGAAATATAATAGGAAGCAAATTTCAATCCTTTTGCTTTTAGGAATAATCCAAAGTCCTAAATTCTTAGGTTAGTACAATCTCTTCAACTTTCATACTCTGTTCATCTGAGCCAGGAGGACCTCATTCCGGTATGTGGGGAGTTGAGTTTCCTTCAGTAGCTGTAGTCCAGGCTGTCTCTTCAATAATGGGAGGGGTTCCTTCAGGACTTCTCAATTTGTACTAGTCTTTCCCAACCATAATTAAAAGGGTTCAAAAAGCCCTTAATACTGGATACATAATACTATCACAGCACTACACATATATTCTCAGAAAGTTAAAATAAGCCAATCCTCAATTTCTATAGAACTCCAGGAACTTCAGACAACCTGCTGTCCCAGGATGCCATCCTTAGGGTTGCCAAAGGCCTTAACAGATACATGTTCATCTGTAGCCAATTAAAAAAAAAAAAGGATGAGTGACTCAGACGGTCTGGCTGGCAGCCTTGGTAGGATGTCAGTCAGTTTATTTCAGTTGTCTATAGTCTATAAAGATTTGTGAACATACACCCACTGGGGGAAAAAAGTCCACCACAGGTTAATTGTGGTACTATGTTTACCATATACGGGGGGAAAAATGCCTCCTTTCTCATTGATGGGCATTTGAACCATTTTCCTTTTCCTGCAAAGTCAGGCATTTGCAGCTTCTTTACTAGGACTTGCTTGATTTGCATTCTTTCCCATTCAGCATATTTAAAACATTTTAATTTCTAGCTCCCTGAAAACACTGTTTCTGCCACTCCAGCATGCATTGATTTGGGCTTCCCGAAGTGACAGACCAGTAGTCTTCAAACCATTTCAAATGTACCACATTCCCCAGTTCCCAAAGATTTCCCAGGAGAAATGCAAGCACATATAGTTTTAAGGAAATCTTATTTCCAGATCTTCAATTTTCATTTGTTTTCTTTCTTAAAAATGATCTTCCCAATGATATACTGAGTTTTTTTATAGGCTTTCTATTATTTTCCAAAAGGCACACTCTTCACCCATCCCAAATTTTACAGTATATTGCCTTGCCATGCAAAAATCTTGGTATGGGAGTGGAGAATCAAGCAAAGGAAAAGCCTTCATTCATGAACCATTAAGACCCTTAGGCTTCCATTAATTATTTCCATGCTTTATACATATTTATGTTGAATGTGCCATTAGAAATTGTGTATTTTGGCCGGGCGTGGTGACTTATGCCTGTAATCCCAGCATTTTGGGAGACCTGAGGTCGGGAGTTCGAGACCACCCTGACCAACATAAAGAAACCCTGTCTCTACTAAAAATATAAAAAAATTAGTCAGGCATGGTGGCATATGCTTGTAATCCCAGCTACTTGAGAGGCTGAGGCAGGAGAATTGGTTGAACTCGGGAGGCGGAGGTTGCCACAAGCCGAGATTGTGCCATTGCACTCCAGCCTGGGCAACAAGAGCAAAACACCGTCTCAAAAAAAAAAAAAAAAAAAAAAAAAATTGTGTATTTTTCCCAATGTGAGCAGTTTCTGAATTCAGATATATTGTAGTGTATGTGTGTGTGTGTGTGTGTGTGTGTGTGTATGTAGGGATGATTATAAAAGTTTTCAATTTATTTTATCCCTTCCATCCATTTATTCTCAAATAGTGCATGGTTCTTGAGGGACGTTCTCCTTAAACCAAAGCAAAGAGAGCACTGGTAGGATACATCAAGCACTAAAAATTGTTTTTTTAGGACACATATTAAAATGCAAACAATTCCTCTCAGCTATTTTTCACACTCATCCCGAGGATGTGACATTAGCTGGAAAAAAAGTATCTTTGAAGAGCCAAAGACTAAAAGTTAATGACACTGATTCTTTTAAATGTAACTGTAATATGCTTTGGAGAACAACCAAAATTTTCAAGGTATATTGGATAAAATACAGATATAAGTTCTACATTTAAAAAAAAATTTGGTGCACATTATTTAACAATTGAAGTGTTTTTGCCAAAATATTTTCTGAAATATTTATGCTACTTTTTATTGCCTGTTAAGAAAAGAAAAAATTAATTGCTAGCAGTTATGCTAATTAGATGTAAGCAGTATATACCTTTCTTTTTCTTTAAATACATAGAAAAATTTGATGATGAGAGCTACTAAAATTAATTGAATTATATATGCTTTTTATTTATTTTTCTTTTTAATTTATTTATTTTTATTATACTTCAAGTTCTAGGGTACATGTGCATAACGTGCAGGTTTGTTACATATGTATACTTGTGCCATGTTGGTGTGCTGCACCCATCAACTCGTCAGCACCCATCAATTCATCATTTATATCATGTATAACTCCCCAATGCAATCCCTCCCCCCTCCCCCCTCCCCATGATAGGCCCCAGTGTGTGATGTTCCCCTTCCCGAGTCCAAGTGATCTCATTGTTCAGTTCCCACCTATGAGTGAGAACATGCGGTGTTTGGTTTTCTCTTCTTGTGATAGTTTGCTAAGAATGATGGTTTCCAGCTGCATCCTATATATGCTTTTTAAATTCTCAGTTCTTATTTATTCCCTAAAGACACCAAAGTTTAATACATATGTACCTATTTACTAAAGGAATACTGTGCTTTTTAAATCATATTCTTAGATTTGTTATTAACTTAGAATGTTTGCTATATATTACTTTGCATTATTACAAAGCCAGTAAATTATTTTATCTTGGTTTTATAACATATACAAATAAATCAAATTTTATTTTAGGTCTGATTTATTTTAATATTTACAGTTTTGGGATTTTTTTCCCGTAGAGAATGATCTTCATAATTATTTGTCAGTAGGTTTTTGCATTTCTTGAAATACATATAGAAATATTTCTTTCTTTCTTTCTTTTTTTTTTTGAGACGGAGTCTTGCTCTGTCGCCCAGGCTGGAGTGCAGTGGCCGGATCTCAGCTCACTGCAAGCTCCGCCTCCCAGGTTCACACCATTCTCCTGCCTCAGCCTCCCGAGTAGCTGGGACTACAGGCGCCCGCCACCTCGCCCGGCTAGTTTTTTGTATTTTTTAGTAGAGACGGGGTTTCACTGTGTTAGCCAGGATGGTCTTGATCTCCTGACCTCGTGATCCGCCTGTCTCGGCCTCCCAAAGTGCTGGGATTACAGGCTTGAGCCACCGCGCCCGGCCGAAATATTTCTTTTTTTTGTTTTGTTTTGTTTGAGACGGAGTCTCGCTCTGTCACCGGGCTGGAGTGCAGTGGCGGAATCTCGGCTTACTGCAGCCTCCGCCTCTTAGGTTCAAGCAATTCCCCTGTCTTAGCCTCCCAGGTACCTGGGACTACAGGGCACCACCACATCTAGCTAATTTTGTATTTTAGTAGAGACGGGGTTTCACCATGTTGGCCAGGGTGGTCTTGATCTTTAGACCTCGTGATCCACCTGCCTCGGCCTCCCCAAGTGCTGGGATTACTGGCATGAGCCACCACGCCTGGCGAAACATTTCTTAAATAGAAATGAAGTCAGGTCTTTATTGAGAAAAGTTAACTCTGACTTGGCTGATTGGGTTGACTAAAAGGACTGTCTTTGCCAATTAGGTTATAGGTTGGGTATTTTCATAAATGAAGTAAGTGAAAGCTGGAGCTTCAAGCTTTCAACAAAACATATTTGAAGAACAAAATATTTTATTAAAATTGTATTGGCAATGAAATAAATACTACTTTGATTTTCCCAATCCTTTCCAAATAATTTGGGTGACTCAAGGTGCTCTTAAGTGAAAAGTAATGGTTGTAATTAATTGTTATTTGATAGGTCTTGGAGAAGTACTTTTGGAATTTTCCCAGAAATTGAGAAAGTAAATGAACACCTCTAATGATTGGGTAGCAAATGCTTTTGCAAGTCAAATCTTTTCCAATTCTTTGCTTTTGTCAATTTAGAAGAGGATCACTTTAGAGGAGTTATCAACTGCCAGATTATTAAAGATAGTGTTTGATGATAGATTGCTATGTGATTGCATAAGTTAGAAGGTGACTCAAGAGATAAAGCACTGTAGTACACAAGCTCCTCTCATTCCCCTCTATTGATTTATGGGAACAAGATTTTCTGGAGTTTACATCTAAAAATATAGCATTAAGTCAATATTCAATCATTGATACATAAATGAATTATCCTAAAAATGATAAAAAGCCTCATTCATCTCATTTAGAGATATATTTATTTTAAAAATAAAATTTTTATAACTTACAATTATTTATCAAGACATAATATATTTATTCCACTTGACCAGTTGGGCTGATAATAATCCTCAACCAAGAAAAGATTTTTTTTTCTTAACAAGGAGCTTGATAGTAACAGGAAATAACATTTCAAATTTTAATGATAAGTGTGATAAGGGTGATCAATAAAACNTTTTGTATTTTTTAGTAGAGACGGGGTTTCACTGTGTTAGCCAGGATGGTCTTGATCTCCTGACCTCGTGATCCGCCTGTCTCGGCCTCCCAAAGTGCTGGGATTACAGGCTTGAGCCACCGCGCCCGGCCGAAATATTTCTTTTTTTTGTTTTGTTTTGTTTGAGACGGAGTCTCGCTCTGTCACCGGGCTGGAGTGCAGTGGCGGAATCTCGGCTTACTGCAGCCTCCGCCTCTTAGGTTCAAGCAATTCCCCTGTCTTAGCCTCCCAGGTACCTGGGACTACAGGGCACCACCACATCTAGCTAATTTTTGTATTTTTAGTAGAGACGGGGTTTCACCATGTTGGCCAGGGTGGTCTTGATCTTTAGACCTCGTGATCCACCTGCCTCGGCCTCCCCAAGTGCTGGGATTACTGGCATGAGCCACCACGCCTGGCGAAACATTTCTTAAATAGAAATGAAGTCAGGTCTTTATTGAGAAAAAGTTAACTCTGACTTGGCTGATTGGGTTGACTAAAAGGACTGTCTTTGCCAATTAGGTTATAGGTTGGGTATTTTTCATAAATGAAGTAAGTGAAAGCTGGAGCTTCAAGCTTTCAACAAAACATATTTGAAGAACAAAAATATTTTATTAAAAATTGTATTGGCAATGAAATAAATACTACTTTGATTTTCCCAATCCTTTCCAAATAATTTGGGTGACTCAAGGTGCTCTTAAGTGAAAAAGTAATGGTTGTAATTAATTGTTATTTGATAGGTCTTGGAGAAGTACTTTTGGAATTTTTCCCAGAAATTGAGAAAGTAAATGAACACCTCTAATGATTGGGTAGCAAATGCTTTTGCAAGTCAAATCTTTTCCAATTCTTTGCTTTTGTCAATTTAGAAGAGGATCACTTTAGAGGAGTTATCAACTGCCAGATTATTAAAGATAGTGTTTGATGATAGATTGCTATGTGATTGCATAAGTTAGAAGGTGACTCAAGAGATAAAGCACTGTAGTACACAAGCTCCTCTCATTCCCCTCTATTGATTTATGGGAACAAGATTTTCTGGAGTTTACATCTAAAAATATAGCATTAAGTCAATATTCAATCATTGATACATAAATGAATTATCCTAAAAATGATAAAAAGCCTCATTCATCTCATTTAGAGATATATTTATTTTAAAAATAAAATTTTTATAACTTACAATTATTTATCAAGACATAATATATTTATTCCACTTGACCAGTTGGGCTGATAATAATCCTCAACCAAGAAAAGATTTTTTTTTCTTAACAAGGAGCTTGATAGTAACAGGAAATAACATTTCAAATTTTAATGATAAGTGTGATAAGGGTGATCAATAAAACACTTTAAAACTTAAATATATTACATTAAATTCTGAAGGAAAATTGAAATGGGAATACAAATTTAATGAAATGCAGAATGTTAAAAAAGAGATTATTCATGTATTTTTAAGTGAATGATGATGGTATCAAGTTGTTTTGGTATTTAGAATCTATTGAATACATTTGAAAGAGTGATGTAATAATTTTTTTTACATCAACATTGCAATTTTCTGGAAATCACATTCTTTCCAACTTTGGTTTTAAACTTATGATAAAAAAAAATTAGCTGTCAAATTAAAATGTGCAAGGGGTCATATATTTTCAAAATGTTTTAGGGTGAAATGAGAAAAAATTATTTTGACATAAGATATGCAAGTGCTTCTCTTCTAGTTCTGTATCATGAGGGCTATTGTCTCCTCCTCTTACTAGAGGTTTGCTTAAACTTTTGATCCCTATCTGCTGGAATGACTTTCCATTTGGTTTCCACATTTGCTGCATTTGAACATCATCCTCAGCAGATACCTGAACTGAGGTCACTCTTGATGTTCCCGAATTCTGAGTACATGAGGGTCGCTACCTCTGCCAGGGGCTTCTCAGAATAGCATCTTCCTATAGATTTTGAATATACCAGTTTTTAATAGTATTTCTCTCTGCTACTTTTTTTTTTTTTTTTTTTTTTGCAGTAATGAACTCTGCCCCCAGTATTCTCTTTCCCTCTGTTAATCCCCCATTCCCTTTAGAGAGACTCATTTGAATTTCTAACTATTTACTCTCCTTCTCATGTGGGTGTCTTTCCTTTTCTAACTCATAGAGTGAATGCAGCATCCGGATCTGAGCTACTTTTCTGTTTTTACTTCCCTTCACTTTCTGACACATTCTTTTGTTTTTCCAACAACCTAATCTAGATGTTGGTATTTCCCTGATTGAGAGAAATGAAATCAATTAAGTTTTGGGTCTGTCAAAATATTTTATTTCTAAGATATCTTATCCACATTTATGTTCCTAAATTGGATATTCCCACTTAGGAGGTATTTTCCCATCTGACCAACAGCTCATCTAAACCTGGATATAATTATTATTTTGTCTACCTTCTCTTCAGTACATCCAATCTTTCTGTGCCTTCCCTCAGAGTCCTAATTCATGCATTTCTCCAGCATGTTCTGTTAAGACAAAGGAAATACTGCATCCTCACTTCCAAAAACTTTCCCCTGAGATGGTTTACCCAGTAATCTTTCAAATAGTTCATGTTGAGCTCTGTGGTCTTTTCCTGTGTTCCGAACTCTATTATTAAAATATTTTTAAAAAACCCAACAGAAATTACTTTTATTATATTTCATGATTTTAAGGGTCAGTAATTTGGACAGGGCTTGGCTAAGTGATTCTTCCATTCTGTGCAGCAACAACAGATGTGGTATTCAGCTGGCAGATGGCTTGAAGAGTACTAGATAGTGGTATTCACTCACACATATGGTGCCATGGAGGGGATGGCTGGAAGGCTGGCCTCAGCTGAGAGTATTGATAAGGATCCTACACATGGCTTTTCTAGCATCACATTCTCAGTTATCAAACTTCTGATATGGAAGCTCAGGGTTCCCAAAACAGTGTTCCAAGTTCCAAGATGCCTGGATGGAAGCTTCAAGGCTTTTTATGACCTGGCCTTGGAAGTCTTAGGACATTCCTTCTGCCAAATGCTGGCTTCTATTGGTCAAGCAAGGCATTAAGACCAGATTCAAGGGAAAGGGAATTAGAACTCATAGAGAGATGTCTCTGTAAAAGAAGTAGAAAAGAATTTGTAGCCATCTTTAATCTACCCCATCCTGTCAATGCTATCTGCATTTTATGTAACCCCTTTGCACAGATGAGCTACTCTACTACGTCCTACTATGGAGTTTATATCCAAAACTTTAGGGAGAGGTCTCACAATATTTTCCTGGCTCCTTCTGAGGAACTCATGCCAGTTTGCTTTTTGAGAGTTTACCTCCTTTCTGATAGATTTCACTGGGTTGCAGTCTCTCTTTTTCAGATTGACAGACAATGAAAAATACATTTTTTCTTTTCTAATTCCTTATGCAGAGAAGTGAAACTACAAGCATCTCCTTAGCCCCATTTTAATACCTTTTCCTTGATCTTTAAGATCTTATTTTTTTTTGTTTGTTTCTTATCTGCCTAGTATGCATTTTAAGAAAATGTTTGTCATTCAGCCTCAGCCTATCTTCTTTTATTTATTTTTTTCAGTCTTTCACCACTCTTCTCATGATATTGAGTGAGGCATATTTTTGAAACTTCTCCAATGTCTTCTTGATTTCCTGAAAAAAAAAAAAAAAAAAAAAAAACACCTTGATTTGTAGAGACTATGTCAGTATGAGGCAGATACTAAGATAGGAGTAGATAGGAAATTCCTATGATGGATGCAGAGAAGGAAGCAGAAGCAGGCATGGAAAGCCATATTGCAGGTCTGACATCTGAGAAAGAAAAGGAGGAAGGAAAAGACTCAGACAGGGAATCAAGCCAAAGTCCCCTGTTGGAGGAGTCCCCTGTCACACAGTCATGCTGTGCTCAGTTATAGCTAGGAGTAGCTTAGGGGAAGTGTGGCCTTGGCAAGAACACAGAGCAGATCCAGAGGGGCAGTTGCAAGGCCCCCACTAACAAGCTTAGGTTACCAACACATAGTGTTAGATACGAAGGGAATGGGAAACCAGGATGGAGACCCACTCTCCTATTTGGCAAAAACTGCTAATGAGGCTGGACAATAGCCTTGCCTTGAGGCTTCAATCTCCACTAGTCCAGGTGAGGCCCTGCCTACATTGAAGGAGATAGATTTCCTGACCTTCAAAAATCGGACATCGAATTCAGGGGGTCAGGGCCCAGCTCCTCCCTAGACCACATAGGTAACCTTAGTCAAGTCTACATCTGTTTCCTCCACTATGAAATGAAGACTGGACAGATGATTTCCGAGGTCCTTTCCAGCTCTGACAAATGGTGATATTTAGGGCCTTGAAGATTTCAGTGGAGCCTTTGATCTCATATCTTTCCAGATTTATACTGTAAAAGATGCTTACAACTTTTCCTTGTCAGAGATCTGATTCACTGAGACATATCTGAGGTATAATTACTGTATATATGTGTATAGACATTAACATGAAATTATTCTCAGACTTAAATTGTCTAATATTAGCAGCTGATTGCAAAAGACATTGGAGTTGAATTGTTTAATGTAATGCTAATTTTCTTCAAGTGCAAACACTAATCAGGAACATTAGGTAATTATCATTTAGGTACAGGACCCCAATATATGAAATCTGCATTTTCATGTGAGCATTAGTATCACATGTGTAGCTGCTTACGGTAACAGTGGGAAGAATTCTAAGAAGTGTGATCATTACAGGGATTTGTAGAGACAAATCTTGGTTATTAATTTTACATTTTGTTGAATTTCTAATAAGAGGCATCTATCAAAACTTAGAGCATAATTTTTATATTTAATGTAGTTTGATTAAATACACACTTTATCTTAGACTGCTATATCTGGATTAGCACGTTGTGCATGTGTGAGGAATTTCATAAATTTGAATAAAGAAGACAAAAGGGAGAGCCACTTACCTTGAGCCTCAAACCTCCTAATTTTAATCATTTTACAAACAGGGAAACCAAAGTGTAGGGAGCTTAACTGCACAAGATCACAAAATTATAACTACTTCCAATTGTATTTAGCTTCCACTTGGCAGCTACCTTTAGAAATCCTTTATATATATTGACAACCTTAAAAAATGGGCACAACCCCCTTAAAAGATAGAAATTGTTATTTACACCATTTTATTTATTTATTTGTTTGAGATGGGGGTCTTGCTATGTTGTCCAGGCTATTCTTGGACTCCTGGACTTGAGCAATCCTCCTGCCTCAATCTTCAAGTAGCTGGGACTCATAGGCACTTGCCACTGCAGCTGGCTTATTTTTACACCACTTTATAGATGAGGAAACTGAGGCAAAGAAAGGCTAAGGTGCTCCAAGTGTTGCTCTTAAGTGTCTTTTCCATAACACCAGTATTTAATTAAAAATAAATTTCATTTTAATGTTTTAAACTGGCAACTGAAACCGCATGAGTGGCTGCTCAGAGCACCCAGGTCTGGAGGTCTTACTTTCTTGCCTGAGGCCCTTGAAGGTTGCTCTTTTCAGTCTCTAGATCCATTCTTTCTAGGAGAAAGCTTGAGCTACTGGTATTAATTAGCAGGAAGGAATCCTTTATAATCAATGAATCACATGCTTCAAGGCAAATGGCTGATGATGAAGTGGTTTCAAGTTACATGAAAACCTTTCCCTCAGAAATTAGCTAAACTTTTCTAGAAATAATCTTTGTATCTTTTTTGTTAATGAATCTTTCATTTGCTTTCCTTCCTGAACCTCTCTTCTTGGTCTTATGTTCAGTCATTCCTGGACCCTCTCACCGCTAGCCTCAGGTTCTTCAGCCTTGATGAGTATAGCATTCCTCACCTAGTTACCCACCCTTTGACAGGATTCCCAGTGTTGCTATTTCATCTTGGCCTTTCCCCCCGAGCAGCAAGCTATTGGAGAGAGCAAATGTCCAAGAAAAATATCCCTCAAGCAGTAAACTACTGTGGAGCACTTCTCTTGACTTAACCCTTGAACCCATCACTTAGCTGGAGTTCACCATTGGCTAATAGCCATTCAAAATGAGCAAATTCTTTGGTCACAGCTATAGCCACTCATTGGTTTTCAATTTGATGGTTTGTTAATTTAACTGATGGTTTCTTTTCTCTTTAAGAACCAGTAGATTCACAAAATGGTATTTGCTGAGCTCATCAATGTTGGGAGCTGATTTTCCGAGGGACTAGGGCAAGGCTCATTATGGCCTGTGTCCCAAGGGCTTGAAATTATCCCATATCTCTAAAATGGAGCTTAGAACTCTCCCTGACTGATACCTTTCCCAACTCTCCCTGACTGATACCTTTCCCAAAGCTAGAACCTCATTGCCCTCACAATGGGACAGTGGCTAGGGGCAGGAGTAGATTTCATGGTTGCTATTAGGAGCATGGGCCCACTGGTGTTCCATTAAGATGAGAAGAGGGTAGAGGTGGTGAGTAACTAGCTAACTTTTCTCTCCCTTCTTAGGCACTGGTGAGAAAAATTGATGCCTCAGACAATATCTACACCACAGAGTCCACCACAGGGAACCTGTTCAGCCTGACCCAGGAGGGGGCTCCCTTGTGCCGCATCATAGCCAAGGTGAGCTTCATGGTTAGGGGTCAAAATGGCAGGCCTGGGGAAGTATGAGGAAGCTCACTTTTTCAGTGGGAATAGCTGGCTCAGGAGGTCTGTCTTGGCCCCTGCATTAGCTGCCGAGTGACCTTGGAAGAGTCACTTATCCTATCTGGGCCTTGGTGTCTACATTTTTAATAGGTGGCTAGCCCCTCTAATTTCATTTCTCACTTGAGACAGAAATCTGGTGCCCCCAGAGCCGCTATCTTCTTTCTTTATGTGGTATATGTTATAAATATTAACCATCCTTCTCCGTCCCCACACATCCTTCCCTTCCTGGCAGCTGTAGTGTCCCTGAGGTCCATGGGATGTGGTGATGTAGTGAATAAAGAGATCATCTGGCATGTGGCATTTTGGGTGATCAGTTGACCTTATATGGCTCCCTGACATCATGGTTGTAAGACATGGGATGTCTCAAACCCAGTTCAAAGAAAAGTTTATTTTTCCATATAGACTTGTGTATGGTTTAAGCTCTATCCACATCTCTTAATGCTGCTGCTATAACAACCTATGCCCCATAATAGTTAGCAGTAGCATTATCAGGAGAAAGAGGAGGAACAGGTCTACAACCATGACCTTTGCCACAAATTCAGAAGCTTGTTCTCTGGGTGCCCTTAGTCTCTTTTTGTGTCCCCTTAGAATCTTGTGATTCTGCCTATGATCCTTGGAAAAGCAGGAGGAGAATCTGGGTCCTCTATTGTTTTGTCACCAAAGATACTGGCCAGTGTTCAGCAGGCATCAATACAAGATGGGGTCTGAAATATACTCAGTCTCTGCCTAAGCTTCCCTACTCCTCCCAAAAAAGGAGGCTGTACAATTCTCTGAATAAAATAAGATGCAAAGATGTGCTCACAGAATACAAGAAGGGAGAAGAATGCAGGCTAAACTGCAAAGCAGACTTGATTTAACTAATGCTTCTCAAGTCTGTTGGCATATTTCTCCTTTTAAACCTTCCTGTCAGTTTCTCCCTCTCCTAGGCTGAAGAGCCCAGAGACAGCCTCCCTCTCTCCTCTGGCTCTCTCTGTTGGTTGGGTCCTACATTCTGGCCATGGACTGGGGTGGTTGTGGCTGTCCCAGCTGCTTGTCTGAGGAGAAAGCAGAGAAGGCACAAGGGCATAAGTCATGGCCTTCACACCTTTTGTCTTTGTGATTTGAATGTCCTTCTCTCTTTTTGCCACTTGGAAAACTCTTACTCAGCATTCCACACTCAATTCTGTATTCTTCTTTATTGCTTTCCAGACACCCTCCCACCTGTGGTGTCTAAAAAGAGTAGCAGGCACTGTCTCAGCACTTACCATATTCTATTTTGTTATGTGTTTTAAGCTGTGTGCTTTTCAAGGACAGAAACATCTGAATCATCTCTGTGTCCTTAGTGCCTAGTGCAATCCCCGCACAAAGTGGGTACTCAAAGAGCTTGTTGAATGAGAAAGTTACAAATTCACAGATCCAAAATCTTTGAGAGTTGGGAGGGAACTGAAGTTCATTCGACCTTCAACTTCAGTAGGGGTTTCTGAAGGGCTGTTGAGTATCCAGTGGGTCATCCTGTGTCCAGAAACAGGTTCACTGGGCGTGGAGTATTTTAAATAGCCCCCCTTATTTCCCTTCTCTCATGTCCCCAGTTCTTTTTTTTTTTTTTTTTT
>NW_016807378.1:842619-891952 GCF_001698545.2 Rhinopithecus bieti | reverse complement strand
CCCACCCCATGATAGGCCCCAGTGTGTGATGTTCCCTGCACTGTGTCCAGGTACTCTCATTTTTCAATTCCCATCTATGAGTGAGAACGTGCAGTGTTTGGTTTTCTGTCCTTGCAATAGTTTGCTCAGAATATTGGTTTCCAGCTTCATCCATGTCGCTACAAAGGACATGAACGCATTCTTTTTTATGGCTGCATAGTATTCCATGGTGTATATATGTGCCACATTTTCTTAATGCAGTCTATCCTTGATGGACATTTGGGTTGGTTCCAAGTCTTTTTTATTGTGAATAGTGCCGCAATAAACATACATGTGCATGTGTCTTTATAGTAGCATGATTTATAATCCTTTGGGTATATACCCAGTAATGGGATCACTGGGTCAAATGGTATTTCTAGTTCTAGATCCTTGATGAATCGCCACACTGTCTTCTGGAAGGCAATTCCATACCAGGTTGGTTTGCAGGAATTCACCTACATGAGAAAGTGATGCCAACCACATTAACATATCCCACCAAACTAAAACAAAGCATGCCTCTCACACTCAACTTCATAGCTGGATCTGAAAAATGCCTGCAGCCACTCCAATACTACATTAGAGGAAGACTAAATCAAAAAGGATGGTGGCTTTCATTAATTACAATGGGAGTTGTAATTCATTAGCTTCATGGTTAACTTGCCCCTGAACTCAGCTTCAAGACACTTAGAGCAAATATAGGCAACTGGTAGCCCTAGGACCTCAGAAAGGTCTTTTGTTTCTGATTTCCATTCTTTTTCACTTGAAATATGACATCACCATTGGAGACAGAACCAGCGATCTAATTGGTAGCAAAGTTACGTCCTTCAATAGACTTAAGATGATAGTCACAGGAAGATGCCCCAGCAACAGTGGTTCCCAGTGCCTACTCTGTATTGCAGTCCCTCAGAGAATTTGTGGAAAACCCAGATACTTGTGCCATACCCAAGATTCCCTGTGGTCCTTGGGTAATACCTGAGAATCTTCATTTTAACAAGCTCTACAAGTAGTTCTAAAGACGCAAAATCACTGATCTAAGCCCATAAAGCAATCTTAATAGTAGAGCAGCGTAAATCCTCATCAATTCTTGTGAGTGCAGAAGTGAATTATATGTAATAGCAATAGCTAACATTTGAGTGTTGCTGTGTTTTGTCTTTAATGCATTGCATACTTCCTTTCTTTTAAATCACAAAACCATCCTATGAAGAAGGTACCATGTTGTTACCATCAATAGTTGAGGAAATGGTTTAAGGAGCTTATTCAGGATCATGCAGCTGACAAGGGGTCAAGACAGAATTGAACCCCAGTCTCAACCTCTTTAATTTTAATTCAGAGTTCATGGTCCTAAACACCACAGTGGTGACTTCTGGTTCAATCCTTGACCCTTCAGGTTCTTGAGCCAAAGTGTGACTCAGGAGTTCTCAATCCTGGATACACAATTGAACTACTAGAGAGCTTTAAAATTTTTCGGATTCTGATTTAATTGGTCTGTAGTAGGTCCTGGGATGAATATTTTAGCTTTCCAAGTGATTCTACTGTGCTGTGCAGGTTGAGGACCTCTACTCTCTTTTGGGAGTCATTTAAATGTATTTAACCTGAAGAACTTGTAGTGGTGTTGGGGCAAAGGGGATGG
The DNA here is from genome assembly GCF_001698545.2 of Rhinopithecus bieti. Taxonomy (NCBI): domain Eukaryota; kingdom Metazoa; phylum Chordata; class Mammalia; order Primates; family Cercopithecidae; genus Rhinopithecus; species Rhinopithecus bieti. The sequence continues at coordinate 890,304 of NW_016807378.1, read as the reverse complement.
AGGAGATAGTATTGGATCTGTTTTCTCCAAGGATTCTGTGATTCAAACATTTAGCTTGGTCCAGAGGGTTGACTGTAGATTTTTGTCTTGGTGCTGTTGGGGAACAGCAAACAGCTCCAACCTCTTAGCTGAAACTGACTTAACGTTAGTTTAATGATTAACTCCCAACAGTAAGTAGCTGAATTTCTTTTGGAACAATTACCATTTTTCCCATTCAAAATGAGTTGCAAACACGTGCTGGGTTTGGGTTCTCTGTGTGGATCTGAGGTGGTCTGGGTGGGATAAGGACTTCTTCTGAATGGCGCATGGGGTCTGAAGATATTTTATGTTTTGTAAAGAATGGGCTTTAGAAATTTCCTGGGAAGGAAACTTTGCTTGACAGTAGCTCTGAAGCTCTGGGTGTTCTGTTTCAGGACCTGAGCACTCAAAGTCTGTTTCCATGTGCCGCTTGATATAGACAGCTCCTACCATCTGCCAGAATTTGAGCTTCATGTTCAGGAAAGCAGAGAGGAGACATGTATTTGGTTGTAAGCCAAGATGATGTTTGGCCTCCTGCAGATTTAGTCTCCTGTCAGGACCAGGCCTTAACTCCAGTTAAACATTAATCCCAAACATTTCCAGTGGTAGAAACAGGGGAAAAGGCCTGGGTTGGGACGAGAGGGCAGCTCTCATCCCAGCTCTACTGCTAGCTCACCGAAGGAAGTTGGCCAGACCACTGGGGATTAACTCCTCCTTGGTACCTTTGTGGCCTGAGAATGCTGGACTGTATATTTAAGACACCTTCCAAATCTACCATGCTGCCTGGCTTTCCCAGTGTTTTCACGGGAAAAGTAAGGATGCAATTTTACTTTTATCCTATTCCTTTTTAAAACAGAAGGCTAAGGTGAACTATTTGCCACGTTTAGTCATCACTTCCTACATTTCTGTCTACAGGCTTCTCAGCTGTTCTATCACCTCCTCAGCTACTCAGGGATCTCCCATGCCCCTAGCACTCCTCTGGCCTCTCAAGAGCCATGACCAGGAGTTGTTTAAAGATTTGGAATGATCATTTGATTATTTACATGGGCCACACCCTCCAGAGCCTGCCGAGAGAATACTTGAGTCTTACTGAATATTAACAACAACGATAATAATTACTATTTGTTGGTGGCTTCCTATGTGTCTAGGCCCTGTGCAGGGACTTTCACACAGTTGTTGTATCTTATCTACATAACCCCTCTGAGAAGTGTATCAGTGACCCTGTTTTACAGGTTAGAACTCCAGGACTCACAGTGGTTGAATACCTTGAGCAGTTGACATTTGAAACCAAATTTGTCCAGCTCTAGAGTCAGTGCTATTTCCATTTCAGCAGCTCAGTTAGTTAAAATCTAGAGTCTTTCCCTTTCCAGGCAAAACCCTGCTACAACAAATCTGTCTCCCTCCTAATCAGTATTTCCTCTTTTTCTGCTCCTGGTCCACTGCACAGTAATCAGCTTGCTTGCTCTGGGTATGAGGCTGGTGGAGGTCAAAACTGGGAGGCATTGGCAGGAGCTGGGGACAAATGGGAGAAAATGAGCTTTCTGAAGCCAAAAGTGATCAACTCTGATGATGATGGTTGTGATGACAACTGTAGTAGCAGTAGTAATAAGAAATTTAGTTTTATAGCACTCACTTTGTGCCAGATAATGTTTTAAGGGCTTTATACAAATAACATATTTTAACCTCCCAATGATCCTCTGTGGTAGGCAGGATCTACCCTCATTTTCCAGGTGAGGGAGCTAAGACAGTGAAAAGGTCCAAAGCTAGTAAGTGACTGAACTGGAATTTGAACCTGGCTGTTTGGCAGCAAAGACTACGCATCTGGTTACTGTTCTGAACTGCTTCTCAGCAGCCCCTCCTCTTCCTCTTCTTCTCACTTCTTCCTTCCCACTCTCTTCCTTTCTCCCACCAACCTTCCATGCCCATTGTTTACTCAAGCATGATGCTATGCTTTCTATTCACCATCTCATCTGATTCTCCAACAGTCTTTTGATTTGTCATAATTATAATTCCAATTTTGAAGATGAAGAAACAGAGTTTCAGAAAGAATATAAATAATTTATTCAAGGTCACACATATGAAAGCAGAGCTGGGATTTTAACCAGGTCTACAGATTCCAGAATCTTAATCTCAACCTTCTGATATTTCAGGTCTAAAGGATGAAGTAGACAGAGTGTTGAAGCAGAGAAAAAGATTCAGGGAGGACTTCCATCTTTCCATCTCATCTTTTCATCCATTTTTCTGGGCTGGAAAAGGGAGTCCTTCCTGAATCTTCTCTCTGGGAGAAGATGGGAAACTAATTCCTCCCATAGAATTACTGTGTTTGGGTTTCCAGTTCTGACAGGGATGCAGGAGCTGGAAGTCCCTGGCATGCCCTGCACAGCATCCTCACCCTGGATGCTCAGTAGATGTACCCAGTGTTGTGACAGTGTGGGGCAGTGACCTAGTGGCCTTCCTCATCCACCTCTTTGCTGCCTGCTGTTTTGTTTGTTTGGGTCCTTCATCTATCTTAGCTGCCTCTGGGAGAAAACATGGGTAACCTGTCTGAGGCTTGTCCTCTCAGCTTCTTGGGTTCCTCTGAAGGCTAAAGAATAAGCCCAGACCTCTCTGTGATGATGGTGGCAAACTCCATCCCTTCCCCTGTGCAGGGCACAGAAAACTCCTCTGGGCTTCATCAAAATTATCCCCCCCACCACTAGCTCCTCTGTTATTCCTTCCACCACCAGCCCACACACCCCACAAGTGATCTCTTCCCACTTTATGACAGCTCATCCCAAATCTCTCTGAATAATTCATACTGTTATGTGGCTGGGCTCTGAGCCCAGAGCTTTCTATAAAATTAAACAAGCTTTAGCCAACAATGTGATTCTGCTAGCTCAGGCCATTCCCAGCTTCACTCCAGGATGAGTGCTGTACTTGGTTCTTGAATGGGGGCTCCAGAGTGGTCCTCAAGACCAATCCATCTTATTTCCTCTGTGGCCTCCTTCCTTCTCTCTCCTCCCACATATCCTAGCCCTCAGGGCCTCCTTCATGAGGATGTGAGACATTCGTCTAACCAGGAAGCCTCACATAGCCTGACCCTTATACACTCTCCAGAACCAGGTACTAGGCCTTTCCACATGCACTAACTCAATTGCACCCCCAACAGCTCAGACATATAACTATCATAGCCCATTTTTAGCCAAACTTAACCAGCAGGAAAGCCAGGATTTGGACCAGAATCTCCTTCTTTCGGATCCAGGAATTTCCCCCTCCCTCTCCTGGTAGCTAAAAGTGCTAAGAAGGCCATTTTTTCACAGGCTTGAGAAAGAGGTAATGAGAATCCAGTGCAAATGCATGCAGAGGCTTAAATATAGTTGTGCTGGACTCGGTGCCTCCTGAGCCAAAGGAGGGCTGCCACATTCATCCTGGCTCAGGCATGCGCATTCTTTGGCACTGTTTCTTCATTGTCTGCTTCAGATGTAAATGTCTATCAATCAGTCATCTCTCTCTCTCTCATCTGTCTACATATATGGAGAAATAATAGTTATACAATATGTATGTTTAAATATAAGCACACACATATATAAATATATATATCCATATATATGAATGTATATTTACATCTGGAGGAAGGCTAGAAATGACCAGCAGCGCTGGCTGAGGTGAGCTCAGGAGTTCCATTTCTTTTCTTCTCATTCTAAAGAGTAACTTGGTTTTGCTTCAGTGACTGTCTGAGGTCTGGATGTAGAATCCTCTTGCAGATGTCCCAGGAACTATGGGAAAGTATGAAGGCAGGAGTAAAGGTTGTGAAACAAGGAATCAGAGGGGTAAGTGTCTGTCTCATGCCAGACATTTTTACTGAAGTAATTATGTGCACTTAAAATCAGAGTGGTTCTGTCTTGACCCTTCTACAACTCCCTATACTCCAAGCATGTTAGGGCTTCTGCTCTGTGTTCTTTTAACCCTGCACCCCCAACCACATGTCATTGCCCCTCTACCCAGCTTTATACCAACTTTTAAAATCATCTGCCTTCTCTATGAGACCATGAGTTTATTAAGGATGGGACTGAAGCAGTCTTGCTCAGTGTCCAGTGTAATGTCTGGCCTATAATAAACCATTAACATTTGTGAATGCGTGAATGAATGTACTAGGCCTAAGTTATGCCCTTTCACACCAAAAGAAATGAGGGGAATTCAACCACCCCAAAGATAAGTAGGAATATATAAATTGTGATCACTCTTAGTTGATTATAAAATGTCAGAAATTATGAACTCCTCCAGAGTTGGGTATCTTCATCTTGACCCCTGAAGTGACCAGCAACAAAACTCTTAGAATGAAAAGGGCCCACGAGCCTATCATTGTGGGATGGAGAGGGAGGGAAGATCTGGGATTGAGCTAATTTGGTGAACCTGTGCTGGGCTGCTGCTTCCAATTGTCCATTCATTGTTTTATCAGCCACTCACTGCTGCATCCTCAGCATACATGGAACTGAGCCTGGCACATAGTAGGTGGTTTTGTTGTCAGAATTCTCAAAAACCTGACAGAGGATGGTCTTTTGCTGGACTTCCCTTCTTCCTGTAACATCTTGCTTAGTTTTGGGAACTGGTACAAGGAGGTTAGTTAGACCCAGGAGTGATGAGGTTCAAGGCTAGTGCCCTAAGGGACCCAGTTCAGATCAGTTGCTCACACATTCTTTACTGCTGCCAACCCTAGGCACCCTGCCAGCCTTCAGGGAGGGAAAGAGGGAGAGATCTGGGCAAAGCTAGATGTGGGATATCCAATTCCTGCCATTCTAAATGCCCCAGTTAGTGTTGCCACTGGTTTGCTTGGCACCTTGATTAGTCACTCTAGTGATCTCTTGGCTCACTTTGCTCCCAGAGCTAAGGTTGGCTCCAGTGATTATTATGAGTAAGTCTGACTAGTTAGCAGGGCACCTGGACAATGAGCTCCACACTCCCAGATTCTTGCCTGATGGTAAACACTTTACTGGAAAGAAGTTTCCATAAACAGCTCTCACAAAGCGAAAAGGACATATTCACCACACTCAAGAGCTGGGATGATTGTTTTTAAAAGGGTTGTACACACATACACACACACATACACAAACAGGAGTAAAGGAGTGAAAATGATGTTGTGAATATAGGCTGAATTATTTTACCCATCTGGACTTCAGCTTTTTCGATCAAAAAATGGGAGGAAATGGTAGTGCTAATATAAATGAAACCTTTTTTTTGCCTGCCTCCCACAGCAGTTGGAAGGATCCGAGGAATAGGCTGGTGACTGTTAGGAGAGGGAGAGCTAGTCAGTTCCTCCCACCTGCCTCAGATTGGTTTCTAGGACCTGCTTCCTGTGACTCCAGGCCTGCTCTACGGGGGGTTGCTCCAAGGGAGTTGCCAGATGTTTGGGAACCCTGTTGAAGGGTTCTGATTGCCAGCCCTAGCAAATATGCCTGCCTTGGCCCCTGGCTCCCGAGCCCCAGAAGCATTTATGGTATCCCATCTCCAGCTTGGACTATAAAGGGTAACATTATTTCTGGAACCAGCATTTCTGGGTAGCATACATGTGAACATGTGAGCGTAAGTGTGTTAAGTGTGTGCGGGGCGGTGATTGCTGGAGGCAGGGAGGACCCGAAAGCATATCTGGCGAATCAGGGATGTCACTTATTCTTGAGTTAGCCCCAGACAAGGTCAACAGTAATAAGATGATGTGATATTTCTTTCTCTTGGCAGGAGGGTGGGGTTGTAGCACTCTTCAAGGTTTGCCGGCAGGACACTTTCCGGTGCTTGTACCCCCAGGCGCTCCGCACACTGGCCTCCATCTGCTGCGTGGAAGAGGGTGTCCACCAGCTGGAGAAGGTAAGGACAGCTGGCTGGGTGGTACCTGAGCTCCTCAAGCCAGGTAGCGGTGAGGGCTAGGCCTCATGGTAGCCATCTGTTCCTTTTCATGGAGCAAATGCCCTGAGTAGTCCTTTTCCCAGGCACCATTTAGATAGGGCTGCTGGGACCTGGACTCTGGGAGTTGGCGAAGAGGTGAAGGAGATGGGGACTGAGGAGCCTGAGCAGGAAAGGCAGGGCTCAAAGGGGCACTCAGCACTTCCTAGGTGGGGTGACAACTGGGGAGACTGCTGTGGGTGGAACATGGTAGAAGGCAGGCAAGTCAGGGGTGCTGCTGGGGTTCAGGGTGGTTGATTCTTCACCCACAGCAGGCCTCCTGAAGATGGAAGAGGATCCAGATCCTGGGCAAGAGAAGGGCAGCACTGGGTGCCTGGGAGAGCAAATGGGACTCCTCTCCACTAAAGACCAGTGGGCTTGGGTGAGGGAGGTGGAAGCCCCAGTCCAAGTGCTCCCTGGGCCAAGATGGCATGGGAGTAGGGTAGGGTTAGAGAAGGAAGGTGGTGATCAGATAGGCCCTAATGCCTCTGCTCAAGCCTGATCTATGGTGACATAACTAATTGCAGCCACCCCGACCCCTTCCCTGGTTGTGGGGCTGAGGCTGCTCCTCTATTCAGACATGTGTGAGTCTGAGCTTGTGGATAGGCTCTTGGAGACTCCAGCCAGGAGGGCTGGGAGGCAGGGGCTGAAATCTGGGGTTTCCCAACCAAGTTTCCAGGAAAGATGCTGAAAATTCTTATAGAAAAGTGGAAAGGCCTGGTGTGTCCTGGTACTATGGTGGTACCTGCAGGATTTGGGGTAGGATCTGAGTCTGTTCCTGTGAGCTGGTCTAAATGGGGACAGGGGCCAGCAAACTGCTGTCTGTCCTCTGCCTCCATGTCCCACAGTCTAGTCCTGGCAGCCCAAATAACTCCACCCTACCCTCAGTTTCTTCACTTTGGTCTGGACTCCTAGACAAATGGTCATCTTACTTTTTACCCTGCCTCCTTCCAAATCTACTCAGATTATCGGGACAGGGTCATAGAATCATGAGCTTAGAGATGCTCTTAGCTAAGGATGGAATGTGGATAGGGAACCTGCTTATTTTACAGATGACAAGGCTACAGGTCAGAATAGGGAAGTAATTTGCCTGAGGTGACAGAGCAAGATAGTAGAGGAGCTAGTGCCAGCTTTTTAGACAGAGTGCCCTCTTCCCACTGGGTTGGAAGTTTTCACATCTAGTTGCTATAAGCACTAGATTTGAAGGTGAGAAATCCATGCTTACTCCTTCGTTGTGCTACTCATTGGGTAGCGAGGCTCTGAGGAGAGAAGTGACTAACTCAAGGTCATATAGCTATTAAATGAGAGAACCAAAAGCCAAATCCAAGTCTCATAAGACTGAAACCAATTACAGTTATCTCTATTCCAGTGGCCTGTCTGATTGTGTGAGCACAGACATGCTATGCGTGTGCTCTCTTATATGGCAAAATAGAGGAATGGGGAGGGTGGTGAGAGAGAGAGGGAGAGACAGACAGGTGGACTTGACAAAGGAAATTCATTGAGCATGCTCAACTTCATGTTCTGAATAATTCCCTCCCTTCTCCTATAAAACTTGTTCTTTCTTGGATAGTGTACAAACAACCAAATGGGGTTTGTTTCTCACCTTTCCTGTCTGGTTGGCAGGGAAAATGGGAGGAGAAGATAAAAGGAGCTTGGGATCACCAGCTCTCCAAAAGCAGCAGATTGTATGACTTTAGTGAGCTTGCAGTGCAGAAGGAAGTTTTCAATTCAGGGAAGAAAAACAGCAGGGTTTTCGTTTGTTTGTTTAGAGCTGAAAACATGTGCAGCTGGGACAGCTGGAGGCATTTTTCCTTTCACCTATCTGATGCTGCTCAAATGCCAGAGTGCTTTAATGTGTCTTTCCCAGTACAGATGGCCCAGGTCCTAGCCTGGGATTCAGACCCTGCCCAGTTGAGCAAAAGGAGAAAGAGATGCTCATAGTCTGGGGGGTTACTACGTGCCAGGTGCTGAGCTAGTCCACTACATATGTCCTTTCATTAATGCACCAGAACCTTGTGAGGTGAGCACTATTAGTATCTCCATCTTAAAGATAAGGAAATGGAATCCCAGATAGTTTAAGTGACTTGCCTAAATAACATAGTAAGTATTGGAGCCAGAATTTGGACCCACATCTGCCATAGTCCAACACCCAGTGTGTGTCACGACCTCGCTAGTTTAATGGTTACTCTGAGAGCACTGAAAAGGTCCCTGCAGCTTAATCCCAGACCGCCTTGCTGTTCCTGGCCAATGTGCTAACCCCTCACACCCCCAACTGGCATAGGGGATAGTAGCTTACCTGGACATTTCTCCCCTCCAGGACAGATTACTTATAATACACAGACACTCATGAAATATTTCCTCTTTGCCAGGCACTGAAGAGGAATAAGACTTGCCCTGGCAAGGGCCCCTGAGTGATCAGAAATAACAACTACATTGTATAGCAGTTGTAGAGCTTGCAAAGTGACCCCACATGGATTCTAATTTCATCTGATGCTTACTTCAGGTTTGAAAGTGTCCCCATAGTATGGATGAGAAAACTGACATCCAGAGAGGTGAAATGACTTCTTGTGTGAAATCATACATTATGTAATTCATTCATTCTGCAAATATTTCCAATCTGCTATTTGCCAGGCACTGTTTTAGGAGCTGGGAGTATAACAGTGAACAAAACAGACAAAACTCCTTGTCTTCATGGAGCTTACATTCTAGTCTAGAAGATAGCAAGTTATGGTCCATGGGCTAAATTCAGCCTACTATCTGCCTTGTATGGCCCATCAGCTAAGAATGATTTTTTTTTTTCATTTTAAATGGTTGGAAAAAAACAGAAGAAGAATAAAATTTTGTGTCCCTTGAAAACTTATGTGAAATTCGAAGTTCAGCTCATAGTTTTATTAGAACACAACTACACTCTTTTGTTTGGGTGTTCTCTATGTGCTTTCATACCAAAACAGCAGAACTGAATAGTTGCAACAGAGACCATATAGTCTGGAAAGCCAAAAATATTTACTTTCTGGCCATCTGTAGAAAATCCTTGCTGAGCCCAGTTCTAGCAGGTAAGGAGGATGTCATGACCATGATGAGAGGAACAATAACTAACATATATCAAATACTTGCTTTGGGCAAGCACTTTGCTAAGCCCCTCCTTTCATCAAGTCATTTATTCCCTACCATCCTGTTATATCCCCACTGCTTACAGAAGAAAGGGAGACTCAGAGACACGAAGCAACTTGCTCAACTGCACACAGCTAAAAAATGGCCCAGGCAGTAATATAATTCCAGCTCTGCTGGGCGAGAGCTAGCCTGGGCTATTAACCATTGTGCAGACCCAGGACTCAAAATCTGATATTGTGAGGCCACTGTCCATGCTCTTTTCCTCCATATCATATTGCTTCCAAAGTTGTGAGACGTTCTAGAGACATCTGTGAGGGCCTTAATCTCCCCGACTCTCCACCTATGTGCCCTCTCTGGGTCCAGTCCACGCTTGCCACCCTCTGTGACCTGGGCTGCTCAGCCCTGCCCACAGAGGCTCTGGTGAGGTTGGCCATTGTCAGTGTTGAGGATGGAAGATGGTGAAGACCAGGCACAGGCTGGATTGTAGAAACCACAGAGTGACAGGTGAGTGAAGGTGGAGTGGGGAAGTGTGGTTCCCTGGGGCTCTTGCCAGCCACCCACTCGCTGGGCATAGTTCATGGCCTAATTAGATCACATCAAAGTTCCAGCCTTCCCTTCCTGATTTACTGGCCTGGCCTTCTCACTGAGGTTTGCTTAATTAATTGGCAGTGGGAAATGTGCTGGATTTGGTGAAATTCGTCTCTGTTGTGTGGCTTCCCCCTCCTTTCCTTCAACCTTGAAGAGGTTCATTAAATCCTGCACAGTCTCCAGCGGAGTTGTGGGTCTAGACAGGTCACTGCATCCATTCCAGTTACTGCTGTGTCATGCCTGAGCCTTGCCCGGTTTGGGGGACTTGTGTGGTCATAGATTCAGTCATGGTCTCATTCACTTACTCACAGGAAGTCACTTCATCTCTGCTGCTTCATTCCTTCTGTTTGCCAGTCAGTCATTCACTTACTTTTAAACTCACTCAAATTCCAGTGCTTTAGGACGGTGCGGCAGGAGCATTGCATGAAGCCAGACTCGCCTGGGCAACATAGCTAGATACTGTTAAAAAAATAAATAAAATAAAATAAAATAATAAGTAAACTTACTCACTCATTTGTTCTCTCACAAAGTCCACCATTAATTCACTCTACAAATTCCTTCTTTTATCATTGAAGCAGCCTATTACAGTGGAGAGACCGGGAACTAGAGTCAGGCAATCCTGGGTTTGAGCAGATTTTTCTCACTGTGAGCTTGGATATGTTATCCTGGGAGATTTTCTTAGCATAGTTTCTTGATCAGTAAAATGAACCTATAAAATCTTCCTCATGTATAGTAATATGATGCTTGGCACAGAGTAGGCAGTGAATAAATGGTGGCTACTGTGATTGTGGCAGGTACAATGCTAATCACTGTGACTCTGAAAATGAATGGAAGGTTAGGGTCTGGTGGGGAAGGGAGGGCTGGCATGTGGGAGAGGGGCCGGCCTGGTCAAAGTTGCAGTGAAGTGCACACATGGAGAAGCTGGGTGGGGTGGGGGGATGAGTCCTCACAGCCTTTCCCTTTAACAGATAAGGAAACTGAGACTAGGAGACTGTGTTTCCTCAGTCGTGAATGTAGAGCTTGGATGCAAACCCAAGTCTGGCTGATTCTAAACTCCTGCTCTTTCCTCTGCTACCTGGGGAGAGCTGGTCCTTCTGAGGCAAGGACTGCAGAGGGATGACTCCCTGGGAGCTGACTTCTCTGTGTTGGCCTGGGCAGGGGCCCGACATGGAAACCCACCAAGCAGGGATGGAGGCAAGATGCCAACACACAGCAAAGGCCTCTCCACAAGTGTCTGACAGGCCTTTTGAGGCCCCATTCTTTCTTTTCAGAGCCGTCACATGGAGGTCTGGCTCATCCGGGCTGCAGCCTCCCCACATCCTAAGCTTCAGGACATCTGTCCTTCCTTCCCTGTGTCCTCATCTGACATCACTCCTCATTCCCATCCCCTGTGCTGGGCTCTGGAGAAAAGACAGGCTCCCTGCCTCCCAGGATAGCTGATGGTGAGAGGCCCAGCAGGACAGACAGTGGTAAGGGCTGTCCTGTGGCCATCAGAGGCTATAGGCAGGAGGCCCCACCTCTGGTGGGGTTGCCGGTGCAGGCAGCACCAAAGAGGCAATGAAGCTGGTCCCAGAAAGGCCAGGGAGGAGCTCCCAGGCAAGCCAGAGGAAAGCAGTCTTAACAAGGGCAGGGGCAGAGGGGACGCCACAGCAGGGAGCCACCCCATGGAGCTCCAAGTCTTTCAGGGTCTCTGTGTTCAGTGAATTGGGGGAGCCCCAAGAAGGAGGCAGTAGTCTCTGGACCTCACTTGGAAGAAGACCTGAGGGAGAAAATGAGGGCCAAGGAGGGAGTAAGGGCCCCAGAGCCACACAGTCCAGCAAGAGCAGATGAACCCAACCTGGTAAGGGTAGACTGCTCAGGGTAGCCTTCCTGGAGGACTGGAGCTGGCAAGGTGAACTGCCATTACCAAGCGGGAGGATTGCAGGGTTTGGGGAAGGCTGAAGAGAGGTGAGGGAGCAAGTCACTTCTCCTGTCTGAACCCCAGCCTCATCTTCTGTAAAATGGGATTACCACCTTACCACCTCCGGTGATGCAATGAAACAATATGGGTGTGTCTTGCAGCAATGATGCCTGCATGGAGAAAGCACTCTGCCTATGTTTGTTTCCTTTTCCTCCTCCCATGCCCATTTGTTTCCACTTTTTCAGGTTGGTCTGGGGAAAACTTCACATTGCCCCCAAAGGACCTGGTTGTTGGAGATTTTGCAATGACTATGGCAGGGTGCCAGGTGCTCTGAGTGGTAAAAGGGAAGGTCAGGGCACTGCTGGTTCAGGGATTGTGGTTGGATGGGGCCAGGTCAGGATGGGGTTAGAGGGGGCTGCAGACTAGAGTTGGACTGGGGACTATGGTCTGGATGAGGGGCTGGAGATGTTAGGGATAGGAAGCTACAGGTCTATGGCCATAAGGCGTGGGGGGCACTCAAAGCCCAAGGCTCAGACAACCTGCAGGACAGTTCTGGTCATTGTCTTTTCCAGCCTTAAGACCAGAAATGGCCTCACTTTCAAAAGAGCATCCTTTTATTCTCACCCCTCCCTTTTGTTTTATGTTTTCAAATAACGAGTTAGTTCACCCTGTGCTGGAGCCAAGGGGGGAGTTTAATGAAAATCAATACAGAAATTAAAGATGAGGGGAGAGCGGGGAGAAGGGCTCAATTTCAAGTCCAAGAAGAAAATCACCAAGGGCAAGAGCTGGAAAAACTGCTGCCTGTCTCCATGCAGCTCCCTCACGCCCCACCCTTATTTCCTGGGGCAGCTTCTTGGCATCAACAGGCCCTGACAGCTGAGGTGCTGGGCTGAATGAGAGATGAAGACAGAGAGGCCTCGACTGCGCTCTTGAAGTCCCAGAGGCCCTGGGCAGGAGGGAGTGGGCTGCAAGGGGGGGTGGTGGGGAGGCTCTGTGGCCCCAGCTGCTGTTTTATAGGAGTCTCTCTCCACTGTCTGCTCCCTGTATGATTGCAGATGGTCAGAAACAGCTAATTTTTGCAAAAAATGAATAAAAAATTCAAGCAAGCAAAACACCCTCACTTTAATCAGTTTTTCTCACCGTTATGCCCATTTGCTTTTCACAGTCATTTTGTAAGGAGGGCAGGGAGAGATGGTCACCTCCATCTTATTTACAGAAGAGCAAATTGAAGCTGGAAAGGATAGAGATACTGGGAGGGACAGAGGCTAGACTGAGAACCCTGCGTTTTTGCTCCTAATCCTAAGTGCGCCCCCTGGTCCCATTAGGTGAATGGTGTCATAGTGTGCAGAACCCAAGGCAAAGCTACTATCTTGCTAGAGTTGGTTCTAATATATAAGCCAGGCTGGATAGAGACAGAGGGGCTGTGAATGCAAGGCAAAAAATCTGCTTAATTTGTCTTGCAATCCTGTCTTTACCTAGGAGTAGCTTTTAGAGAGAGAGAGAAAGAGAATGCCTCTGAATGAAGGTTGCAGGTGCCTCTTCACCCCTCTTTGGCACTCAACCCATTTAGGATTATCAGCTTCCTCCACTCCTCACACCCCCAAACACTAGCCTTCAATTCCCATGGGAATGGGCTAAGGCTTTGCAGAGAGCCCCAGGGTCCCAGATTAGCTGTCTGTGCTGTGACTCTGACAGGCAGAAAGGAATTGGGGCTGGCACTGTCACTGCCACTCTTCCCAGTCTTGCAAGGGGGCAGGGCCCATGACCGAGCCTTCCCAGAGGGATTGTGGCTTGTTCACTTTCGACATGCCAAAGCTCCTGTCTGTCTGTCTTGATGGCTGAGGTGGGGGCATTTAAGGAGGCCAGGATGCAAAGAGGCAGGAACTAAATCAGCCACTGCCCCAACGGCCCTCTTCCCTTCTAACAAAGATCTAGGCTGAGATTACAGGCCAGTACTTTCCAGACTGAAGGAAGGCCTTGCTGGCTCGGGGACTACGCCTTTCCTGCCAGGTGCAACCTGAGTTTGGAGAAGGGATGGGGCTGCCAGGCAGTCCGGGTGCGTAAGTGCAGCAGTGGGTTTGCAGGAGCAGGCTCCATTCGCGGAGACTCGGTGGGACCCCATGTGCTGTGCAACAGCGACCCCTGGTGGATGAGAATACCAGTGGCAGCTCCATCAGGCTGCCTGAGGTAGGCTTCTCCTGGGGCCGTTGAGGCTCTGGGCTCCAGGACCAACAATCAAGGCCAGTGTGTGGGGCGGAGTGAGTGGGGGAGTAGGGGAGGTTTACAAATTCAATTTTTCCCCTATATGGACACCCAATTGAGCCAGCACCGTTTATTGAAAAGACTATACTTTCAACACTGAATTGAAGTGATACCTTTTTCTTTTTTAAAAAAATAGTGATATATGCATGAGTCTGTTTCTGGATTTTTTTTCTGTTCCATTAGCCCTTTTGTTCGTCTTCTGCCAATAGAGCACTGGGCCTCTATAGTCTAATACATTTTTCTATTTGGTAACATAAATTTACCAACTTTGTTCTTCTTTAAGATTATCTTGGTAATTCTTAATTTCTTTGCTGTTTTATATACACTTTAGAATCAGCTTGTCAATGTCCACAAAAATACCTGCTGAAATGTTGATTGAGATTTTTAAAAATTTAAATTTTGGAAATGGACCTCGTTGTTTTTTTTTTTTTGGAGACGAAGTCTCACTTTGTCACCCAGGATGGAGTGTGGTGGCATGATTCTGGCTCACAGCAACCTCTGCCTCCCGGGTTCATGCGATTCTCCTGCCTCAGCCTCCGGAGTAGCTAGGATTACAGGTGTGTGCCACTACGCCCAGCTAATTTTGTATTTTTAGTAGAGATGGGATTTCATCGTGTTAGCCAGACTGATCTTGAACTCCTGACCTCAGGTGATCCGCCCACCTCAGCCTCTCTGACCTCAGGTGATCCGCTCACCTCAGCCTCCTAAAGTACTGGAATTACAGGCATGAGTCACTGTGCCCCGCCAGAAATGGACATCTTAAACAATGTAGAATATCCTAATCAATGAACAAAGTACATATCTCTACTTCATACAGTCTTTAATTTCTCTCAGCAATGTTTTGAGTTTTTAGTGCTGGCATCTTGCACATCTTTTTTAGATTTATTCCTAGTTATGATTTCATGCAAATGTAAATGGTGTTTTTTAATTTTTATTTTCTGTTGTTGCTAATACATAAAAAATACAAATTTGATATTGTATCCAGTAATATTACTCGCTATATTTACTTACTGTTTTTAATAGTGTATAGATTCATTAGGGTTTTCTATGTACACAATTATGTCATCTGTAAATAATGACAGTTTTGCTTCTCCTTTTCAATCCTTCTATTTTGCATTTCTTGTCTGATTGCATTGGGCAGTATGGTTTTAAATGAGAGCAGTGATAATGGATATCTTTATCTTGTTACTGATTTCAGGTAAAAAGCTGTCAATATTTAATTTATTATTTTATTATTAAGTATGATACCGTTATTATTTTAAGGATTAAAAATGAGGCTCATAGAAGGTAGATAACTTGCTCATTTCACCAAGTCAGCAAGGAGCCCAGGCTTTTCTTGCTCTGAAGGTTGTGCAACTTCCTTGTATTACACATATCTCTGGAACAGTGCTGCTCAACTCAGGATGTCCATGAGAGTTACTTGAGGAGTTTTACAAATGAATGATACCCCCAGCACTTTAGGAGGTTGAGGCGGGCAGATCACTGCACTCCAACCTGGGCGACAGAGTGAGACCTTGTCTCAAAAAAACAAAAACAAAAATAAAAGCTTAATGATACAAAGACTGCACCACAGACCAATTACATTCAAATTTCTGGTGGTGAAGTCTGGATATATGTGTCTTTAAAACTGTCCTAGATGATTCTAATCATCTAAGAACCAGGCTGAGGACCACTGATCTAGAAGCAGGTTGGGTACAATTCAGATCCCAGCTGCACCCAGTAGTGCTTTGCTGAAAACTTGGTATGTTCTTACCAGCACATGCCTGGTAAACCAGCCCAAAGGGAAATCCACCCCCAAAGCACCTTCAGAGCATTTGTTTGAAAATCAGCTATAGGGAAAATCATCTGCTTAATAGGGAAATTATTTACTTTATATACTCTTAAGTTATTCAATCCATAATTGCTTTCCACCTTAATAACTCATCCCTGCTTTCTCTGCCTGTATGTCTCTTTCTCTCTCTATGTCACTGACTTGCCTGCCAAACTGGTTGTATAATTCCTTTCATTCATTGTTCCATTCCATATTACATATTAATATTTGTGTTTTTCCATTTAGCTTTTAACTAAAGATTCTTGTTTGACATAGCAAAAGAAGTTGAGTGCTGGGATATATTAGTTTGGAGGAGGATAATATTATCATCCTGAAGGCCTATTTTAGCTTCGGTACCTTTCTATGGAGCTCTCAGCTCTACCACCACTCCGTAAAACAAACACGTCATTGTATAAAGGGAGTCTTTAATTAACCCCTTAGACTGTTACAGACGTCATCCTGAACCTTGTCCCTATCTGGTGTAC
The DNA here is from genome assembly GCF_001698545.2 of Rhinopithecus bieti. Taxonomy (NCBI): domain Eukaryota; kingdom Metazoa; phylum Chordata; class Mammalia; order Primates; family Cercopithecidae; genus Rhinopithecus; species Rhinopithecus bieti. The sequence goes on along the minus strand of NW_016807378.1, from coordinate 874,217 downwards.
AGTCCACATTAGCATTCTGCCTCTGACCCATGGGTTTATTTATTCCATGAAATGCTTTGCCCTTTCCCTTGGGCTGCCTCTTGTCTTTGCTTCCTTGGACATGACTCTTTCTCCCCTTTCTGATTATAATTGAATTTGCCCTCTAACTATACCCTGGACAAACAGGTCCATCCTGCCTCGACCAATGAGCAGGATTCCAGTCACTTTGTGATTCCCACTCATCTTGTATCTTCCTGTAGTCTTTAGGTGTCTGGAAGGACAGAAAGAAACAGAAAATTTGGATGTCTCTAGGTCACTCTCCTGCTCCTATGGCTGAGTTTTCAGTGCATTCCCATGATTCTATTTAATTATTACAATTCAGCAACCAACTGTACCTCCCTTTCCTTAAAATTAGACACATAAAACAAAACAAAACAAAAGAAACCTCCCTAAAAATCAAAACTAAGAAGAGCAGACTAGCACCAGTGATATATGATGGGCCTTTGTATATTAGCCTGTGTCCTTTAGATACTTGCCTAAAAACCACCACTGGTGCTTTTCCAATAATCGGTAGGAGAATATTGCCCATAAATCGGATATGATGCTTACTGTACACTTTGGGTTCTTTAACTGCAGGAGTTCTACTATGGTTTGATTGTGTCCCCCAAGGTTCATATGCTGGAAACATAATCCCCAGTGCAACTCTGTTGAGAGCCAGGACCTTTAAGAGGTGATTAGGTCATGAGGGCTCTGCACCCATGAATAGATTAATACTGTTATTTTGGATGTGGGTTAGATATCTTGGGTGTGGGCTTTTGATAAAAAGATGAGTTCGGTTTTATGGCCGCCCAATCCTTTTATGCAAGATCTCTTACCCTTCTGCCTTCCACTACAGAATGACACAGCAAGTGGGCTCCTGAAACTTGGACTTCACAGCCTCTAGAACTGTAAGAAGTCAGTCTCAGGTATTTCATTATAGCAGCATAAAATAGACTAAGACAATTTCCATGCTCTTCCTCCCACTCCCTGGGAAGAATCTCAGCATTCGCCAGCCCCTTCTGTATCCAGACTCCCAGTGCATCAGCTCTGCTGCCCAGATGATGACCAGGCCAGGCCATCTTCATCACCACTTGCATGCCCGCCCATGAGGAAAGTCTGGCTTCAGGCCCAGGCCCATTCCATTCCATGTAAAAACTAATTACCTATAAGTGCTTCCAGCAGCAATTTCTTTAGGGATGTGAAAGTGCTTTGATTAGATTGTTCTCTTGGCATCATTAAGTTTACAACAAGGGATGGGAAGTGGGTGATTTGGGGATGGAGAGTTTCCTAAAGTGGGACTTGTGTTTGGGGCTGCTGGCCTCAGGGTGGGCTACTCCTGGGCCCATCATGGGAACTAACCTGGCCCTTTCACCAGCTTCTCCTCTTCTCCCCAGAGGCCCCAATGAGGGAGGCATGGGGCAATGAGTGAGGAGGCCAGAATTGGAGTCCTGGCCCTGGCATTAACTTGCCATGTGGCCTGGGTAGTCTCATCTTCTCCCTGGGCCTCCATTTCCTCATCATTCAGCCCATACTTCATCAGTAAACTGCTGTGTGTTAGGCTTCAGCTGGATGCTGAGAACCTAGAAAGAATTTGGTATAGGAGCTGCCCTGAGGGGTCAAATCTACTTGGGGAATATGCATGTAACTGGATGAGACCATCTAACTTGATAGGTGTTCTAGCTGAGGTCAGACCACAGTGATGTGGCAATGGGGAGAACAGAGATGACCTCTTCTGGGTGAGGCAGGTGCATGCGTGTTCACAGAAGAAGTGACATTTGACCAGATCTGAGAGGGGAGCAAGGAGGGAAAACAGGGAAAATGACTGCTTCAGCTTTAAGTGAATTGGGTTTGAGGTGCCGTGGAATATCCAGGCAAATTATGTTTGGAATTAAATATAAAATGATAAGATAGCAGTTTGGAATGTAGATGTGGATCTCAGAAAAGAGGGCTAGGTTTGGGGGTCATTGTAGTGAGTCACTGAGGCAACTTGTGTTTGGGGGCCTTTGTCTGATATGGAGTAAAGAGGTCTGGCTGCAAAACCTGTTATATGCCAGTTGAGATGAATGCAAAGGAGGAGAGGCCAACAGAGCAAATGGTAAAAAGTGGTGAGCTAGGGAGGAGCCCAAAATGTGGCATCATAAAGTCTCAGCAGGAGATCAGGGCAAGACGGAGAGAACTGAATTCTCAGGAGCAGCAGAGGTTACAGAGAGGCCAAGTGAGAGAGGAACTGTGAGACTGAGATTTGCATCAGATAATTTCTCAAATCCTTTGTAAGCATATGATTTCTCTCTCCCCTCTCTCACTTTCTCTCTGTCTCACTCTCCATTTTCTTGTTGCTGTGTGTCTTTGCGTCTTCATCTCTATCTTTATTTCTGCTTCATCTCTGTGTCACTGCCCAGGTCAGCACCTATCACAATGTAGGTGCTCAGGAAATGGTTATTGATCTATGGAAATGCAGGGATAGTACTGATTTTCTCTTTATTCCCTTCTCAGGAGTTGCAATTGTTCATTGCATTGTTCCTAGTCAGTAATCACAACAGAGATCACTCCCATTTTAAAAGTCCTTGTTCTGTGCTGCATGACTGAAGGATGTCTAAACAAGTGGTTAAACTTTGGGCCCCAATCCAAAGAGCCGAGGTTCTTGGTGTGGTCTCAGTCCCAAAAGAGTGTGCAGAAAGGAGTTCTGGAGAGAAGCCCTGTCAGGAGGCTGGGACAGGCAGAAGTGGGGTGAACCTAGGATTCAGGGCCCCAAGTCAAGGAGCCATCAGGTGGGGAGGGGAGGGAATGATGGTGCCACCATGTGGCAGGCACTATACATGCATTCTCTCATTTAATAATTCCAATGGTCCTCTGAAGTTGTTACTTTTAGCCACATTTTATAAGGAGAAAAAAACCTGTGAGATTGGTATTATTCCTGTTTTACAGATAAAAGCTCAAAGTAGGTATATTAGTCTGTTCTCACATTGCTGTAAGGACATACCCAAGACTGGGTAATTTATAAAGGAAAGAGGCTTAATTGACTCTCAGTTCCACAGGACTGGGGAGGTCTCAGGAAACTTACAATCATGGTGGAAGGGGAAACAAATACATCCTTCTTCATATGGCAGCAGCAAGAAGAAGTGCAGAGCAAAGCGGGGGTGAGGGGAAGCCCCTTATAAAATCATCAGATCTCGTGAGAACTCACTCACTATCACAAGAACAGCATGACTCAATTTCCTCCCACCAGGTCCCTCTCATGACATGTGCGGATTACGGGAACTACAGTTCAAGGTGAGATCTGGGTGGGGACACAGCCAAACTATATCAGTAGGTAAGAAAATTGTTCAGCTAGTAAAGGATAGAGGCAGGATTCAGACCTGGGTAGGCCTAACTCTAATGTCTGTGCATGTTCTGATGCTACAGGGATTGCCTCAGGTGCTGGGAAGCCCAGAACCCAGTGGTGTGGGGAGCTTGAGTGACCTCCTACTATGGTGAGCTGGGCTGTGTAAGAGCTGCTGAGATGGTAATGAATATGAAGATCAACTTGCTGGCAGCAGACCAAGTGGCCGGTCAGCTGCATCAGAACCAAACGCTATTAAAATTTGGCCCCTATGAAAAGACAGTAAACAGGCAATTCATAGTAGAGGAGATCCAACTTGCAAAAAACAAAAGTCAAAACAAACCAAATCAAAGCAAAATAATGATATTAAAAGTCTTTCCACCTCATTAGTAAGTGGAGACATGCAGGTTAAAATACAATTTTTATAGCCATAAAATTGAAAAAAATTTTAAAATCTGCCAATAGCAAGTATTGGCAAGAATCTGGTGTTAAGTGTGATTATGTATTACTGGTGGGAATAAAAATTACTACTATCGTGTTGCAAAACACTTTGGCAATACCAATAAAGCTAAAGATGTGGAAACACTATGCCCTAGGAATTCCACTCCTAGATTGGGATCTCTGAGGAAACTGGCACATGTTCACCAGAAGACATTTAGAAGAATATTTATAGCAGCACTGTCCATTATAGCAAAAACTGGGAAGCCACTCAGACACCCATTGACGGGAGAATGCATAGATGAATTGAAATTGATTTATATAATGAAATACCATACAACAGTGAGAATAAATTGATCATAGCTACATGCAACAAAAAGAAGAGGTTTCATAAACAAATACTGACTAGAGAGAAAAGTAAATTGCTATATTCAACATACCATTTATGTCAAGTACAAATCTTATAAAACTAACAGTGGATACATGCAATAAACCTCTGAGGAAAACAAGGGAATAATATGCATAAAACTCAGAGTAATGGTCCATCCAGCAGGAGAAATCAGAGGTATGACATCATGAAAGGTATGCAGGGGACTTCTTGATTTTATTTCTAAGACTAGAATTTCTGGATATTAGGCATATACATCTACACCTACAGGTGTTCATTTTATTATTTGTTAAAACTTATTCTCTCTCTCTCTCTCTCATATATATATATAATATGTACATATATATATATATATTTCCCTTTTGAAGGGATAATTAATGTTACCAAAAGAGATCTGAAGTGTATAAAACAAATTAAAAGGGAAGCAAGAAAACGGGCAGTTGGCAATTGTATAGACAACTCTACAGATCCTATGGAAACCAAAGGACAGTGAAGGAATTGGGGTCTACATCAGGACGGGGTCACTTTCCTGGGGTCAATAATCGATTTAAGTTCTCATGTTGGCTGTTTCTCCAATGGTATCTTTTCCTATAATTGCCTTTACTTACAATAGCTCCTCCATCTACAATGCCATTCCTTTAGCTTTACTTGTCTAAAGTGTGTCCTTAAGTATTAGGTCAAATTTTACTTTATTGTATTTCCCACTTACTAAAGGCCTACTACATGCCAGACCTGGAGCAGCCAGGAGTTAACAAGTTGTGGTCCCCAGGCTTGCAGAGATGGCAGGGGAACAGGGGAGCAGACAGACAAAGGAGCAGAGAATCACATGGTATTAGTGCTCTTCCGAATTGCTGGCACATAAAAGTCAGCTGTGGAGCTGTTAAAAAGCAGATTCTCAAGCCTCCCTGGCGATTCTGGTGGAATAGGTCTGGGTGGGGTACAGGAACTTGCTCTTAGGAAACTCTCACTGAATTCGATGCAGCTGGTCCACAGTCCTCACTTGGAGAAACAGAGCCTGTTGGTGTGATAAATGTGACAATGATAGCAAAGGTACTTGGGCATGGGAGCCCCAAAATGGGCCACGTCTGCCACCTGAGGCATGGACATTAAGTCAGGGTAGCCTCCAGGAGGCCCCTCTGTAGAGCATCTTCATTTGTAATTTGTAGATGTGAATCACCTCCCCCACTGCAGTGGACACTGTTCCCAGCACAAGGCTTGGCATGCAGTATATGTCAGGGATGTTTTATTCAGTGGGGTTTCAGAGCAGCAGTCTGGACTAGGGAGCAGGCCTGGCAGCCAGACCTTGGGTGGCAGCAGACCCTGGGGACCATCAACTCCTTGGCCTCTCTGGTATGTTCAGATTGGCCTATCTCCAAGCATGTGTTGGGGATTAGGGCAAGTTACTGGTTTGGGTCCGACTGGTATTCACATCTGAGCTGGGAACCAGGATAGCATCTGCAACCATGTTGAGATTAAGGAGACGGAATTGATAGAGACATTTCCCCACTAATGATCCTATAACTTCTTAGCAACGAGCTTGATCTGTGCTGGAAGGATGAAAGGGATGAAGGCCAGATGGGGTAAGAGGTTTCTTATGTTGGCAATAGGGCTGCTTCCTGCTTCTAGCCCCTGCTTCCCTTCCCTTTTCTAGGCCCAAACAAGGCCCCTCTCTGAAGGCCTGTTAGTTAAACACCTGGCATGAGTCCAGTTCTGCCAGGGACCACATGGCTGCTGTTTGTTCCCTTTTATTAAGCACATCCAGGTGAGTTTTATTGCGGACAGTTCCCTGGGCTCCTGTTTCCACATTTATCTCCTCTGAGTCTGAAATTGCCAAAGGCTTTCACAGCTAATGGACCTTACAGCTCCCAAGAGCCATTTAAGGGAGGCACAGAACTCAGTGGTGGTAATTAGTCAAACGAAATGCAGACCTCTGGAGGCCCACAGGAGCTGAGTGGCAGGAAGACGTAGGGACAGAAGCCTCAGGTCTGTGGCAGGTGTAGGGAATGAGCACAGGCTGCTCCTCACCCCACCTCTCCTGTTCTTCCCCTGCCTCATCCCTACCTCCCACTCCCAACCCGAGAAGGACTTGGTGCTTGGTGGCAGGGTCCCCAGGCAGGCTGGTGCCCAGAGCATTTGAGGGGCTGCAGTAGCACTGCAGAGCTAATCTTGACAAGCTCCTGCCCTCTTTTTCTCCAGCAGGTTTTGTGTACTGACCCTGATGGAGGCTGAGGTCTGAGCTCAGATGCCACTTCTTAGGAGGCAGCATAATATCCTGTTCAAAACCTGGGTTTTGACACCAGGACCATTTGAGTTTGAATGCCCAACCCACTGCTTTTAAAGTTCTTGATCTGGGGCAAGTCAATGAACCTTTCTGTGCCTCAGAGTTCTCGTCTGTAAAATGGGGATAATAATACTACTGATCTCAGAGGGTTATTGTAAGGAATAGATTGTATAATAACATGTGCACTCTATAGAATGGTGCCTGCCACACTGTAAGCACATGCTCAGCAGAAGCTGTTATACCAGGTCTGATCCAGGCAGAGCTTGGAAACATGTTCTTATCTGGCACTAATGTCCCACCAGTTTCAGGTTTGCTCCTTACTGGTTGGGCACAGAAAGCAAGGCCTCCAGGGAAGCAGCCCCATTTCTATCGGGGAGGATGGTGGAGGACAAGATGGGGAAGGAAATACTAAGCTCATCCTGTTGCTAAATATGAGGAAGAAACCAACATTTCTTGAGCATCTCTTCTAGATCAGGCATTGCCTGCTTTATCTCTTCAATCCCACAACACCCTGTTGAAGGGTGATGAAACAGAATCTCAGAGAGGCTAAGTGACTAACGCCAAGTTGCATAGCAAGGAAGAGGGGTCCAGGATTAGAAGTCGGGGATGTGAGATTTCTAAGTGACTATTCTTTCTATGACAATTTGCTGTGGTTGATGACCAGGGTCCTGCCTCTGGACACTTGACTTGATGTCTGCTCTCTAGGAGGCCCATGGAAGGTTACTGATCTCTGCTGGACTCAAAGGAGAGGCCTCTAGGTGCCAGAATTTGAGTCATTCTGAGGGCCTTGTCACTGGATTGTCCCTGGCTCCACTTGGGGTCCTGGGCTATTCTGGGAAGCCAGAGCTGGCTTCCATGTAGGGGGTGCTGAATCTGTCTCATTAATGTCGTGGGCAGTGGTGTTCACCCAGGATGCACAGGGGAGCTCCCTCTCTCCATCTGCAGGTGGATGGCGTTCTGTGCTTGGCCGACATCCTGACTGACGACAGCCACTCAGAGGCCACACGGGCTGAGGCTGCGGCTGTGGTGGCCCAGGTCACCTCCCCACACCTGCCCGTCACCCAGCACCTCAGTAGCTTCATGGAGAGCATGGAGGAGATCGTGACAGCCCTCGTCAGTGAGTCACCCTGGGCAGTGGGACCACTAGGAGAGAGGGCCTTTGCACAATTGTCTTCAGGAATAGCCAGGAAGGCCTTCCCATCTGCCACTCATTGCACCCCAAATATCTCCTGCATAGATGATCACATTTGCTGAAATCCCACCATTAATGGATCTGAATTAGGCTTTGATGAGCTCTGTTGTCAAGAGTTTCCTATTAAAATGTATGTGGCCCTCTGAGAAGCAACCTGAATTATTGTCAGTTTGGGATTCAATGGCCTTTCAGAAGGGAGTCCAGGACAAACCCCAGAAAGGAGTGGTGCCTCAAATTTTGAGGTTCAGATACTCAGATTGAGAGACTCTGATAGGCATTTTTCCTGAAGTCTCAGTCCTTGTGCCCAGTGACTATGAGAGTAATGACTGGGGAAAATGGTTTCTCAGAGAGCACCAGCCCCCCACAACCTGTTGCCTGAAAATCCCACCATTGGTCTCATATCATGGGGCCTTGAAAGTTTTGACTCCTCTAGGTTCCCCTATTCAAACATATGTACCCCTGGCAGGAGAATCATAGATCTGTATCTGAAATATGCTCTTTTCTTAGTTTTCCTTTGCTAAATTATAGAAACTAAAAGGGCCAGTCTGGGTAACAATCCCCAGGAAATTTTTTGTGACCCACCTATTTCTTTTAAAAGTGCTAGTGCTAGTAGTGATCTGTGTTTCTATTTCTCTGTCACTCTCTTTATATCTATATCTAATTGAAATGGAATAAAATTTAATTTCATCAGAAAATTTAGGATTAGCTCTTGGAGTGACCATGTCAGGGCTGGGAATATCTGAAATAGCACGAACTTAGGGGCAACATAGAACATTGGGCTAGGAGTCAGAACCCTGGGTTTGGACTCGGGCTTTTCACTTATCCATTCAAGTGGCTATGTGCAGCAAGCCTGTGGCGGTGCTGTGAGATCCCGCCACTCACTTCTTACCATGTCACATTGTAAAACCCACTTCACAGTTTTCCTAATATAAACAAGACATTGCAACTCGTTTCTCTCAAGGGTCCTTCTAACTCCAGAATTTGGAGATCTGCAAGTACTTTGCACATAGAAGACATCAGTTAAGTTGACTTTATGGTTGATTCTAGTCATGGGGGCAGTGGTACTCACAGGTCAGGCTGGGAGGAATCAATTTGCCAATGTCCACATTTATTCAAAATTGAGAAAACATGGAAGCCCATTGTTGAAAGTCTTGGCTTGGGGGAGCTCAAGAGACCCTACAGTTCCAAGCATACTCTCTGGGTGAAGAAATCTAAGCCTAGAGGGGTTAAGTTACTTTCTCAAGGCCACACAACAGCACTAGGACTCACTTAGGCCAGGAGTCTCATATTCAACATCCACCAGAGCCCAGTAAGAAACGTAAATGAGTTGAAGAGAGCCAGGTGGAAGAATAAAGGTGTTTGAGTCCTGTGTCAAATTGAAAAGTCCATGCACTGTCTAAAGGGGTAGTCACTGGTAAATTTCAGTTGATTGTTACCATGTAGGAAAGGCACAGACCTTTAAAGATAAGACAAAAATTGTAAACTTCATAGAAAATTTCTCAATTTATAAACATTATCAAATAAATGAAAGTACATATAGTCAAAGTGACCTTTCACTATTGTCATATATTCATTCCTGCTTCACTGCCTAGGCTGGGTTTCTCCCTGGAGCCAAGGAATCTTCCTATTTATTTCATCCTGATGAAGATGCATTGTATAGTCCACTCTGAGATTCAGCAGATATCTTCTGGGCAGGAAGCCAGAGCTCTGTTTTTTGGTGGGAAATAGCCCTCCAACTTCTTGCCATTCCCTGGAAACATTTATAAATGAGTCACTGGAATCCTCAATTTAATCTTCCTAACACATCCCAGGTGACTCAGACTGTAGTTCAAATAAATGTGCAGCAAAATTAAAAGGCACTTAGTTGGTTGTGTTAATAATTGCTGTGTCAGCAGCAATAGCAACTGAATGAGAATGAGGGGGAGTGTTAGGACCTAGAAGGAATCCTACAGCAAAGTGGGCCGATGAGCTCTGTAGACTCACCCAAAACCTTGGATGTAGGGAGGTGGCCTGGAAGGGGCTGGGGACTCCAGTGATTTCCCCAAAATCAGAGGATAGGGCAATCATTGGATAAAGGAAATCAGAGTTCTTAATACCTTGGCTAATCTGTTGTTCCAGTCCTGGGTGGTTGGATCAAGAGTTTGAATTATCTAATGGTCAAACCTGGGCTGTGGGGAGCAACATTGCCCAGAGGGAGGCATTACCTTCCTGATAGAACCGAAACGCACGTCTGTGGAAGCATTGCTGGGAATGAGTCAAAGAGGCTGAGAGACCAGAAGCAACTTGGAGTGTAGAAAGAATGGCGACTTCGGAGTCAGGCAGACCTGGATTTGATTCTAGCCTCAAAGAGTTACTTACTGGCCATAAGACCAGGGGCAAATCACTTAACATTTCAATCCTCAATTTCTTTATTTACAAAATAGTGATAAAAATGTGATTGTTGTAAGGATTAAATGATGTAATGAAGTAAAAACAAATGTACAGCAGTGAGTAACACTCAATAAATGGTAGCTGCTGCTACTACTAGCTTCTCTAAGATTCAGCTAGTTGTAAATGTGGACGATCATTTTCTAATTTGAAGGTATTCAGAATTTAATGGCACAGTGCAAGGCCCACTGCAGGTGTTAGACTAATGTTATTGGTAGAAAAAGGGTTTTACTACTAAAACTAAAAGGTAGGGATCAGAGTGTGCATTCACAGGTAGGTACCAAGAGGTGGCAGTTGCATCAGAACCTGGAAGTATAGAGTGTCTGGAGGCAAGAACTAGGGACCAGGATAGAAGATAGCTCAATTTTGTCTCCCGAACTTTCTTTCTCTCCTGGGACTCTTTTTCTGAAGTATGGCCTTGCCTGCTGTGGTTTTGTAGAGGTGTTATCAGTAGGAGAGGGACTGGACTGGAGAAGTACCTTGATTGGTAGTCAAGTTGGAGCTGAGGGCCAGATGTCAGGTCCACTGAAATGGGGGAAGCACCATGGATAGAGCCCATCTATGCCTCCTCTTTTGGTGGGCATCCATTCCAGGTTCTGTGGAGCCCATGGGGGATGTGTCAGGTGGTGGAAGGATGAGGTCACTCTGCTCCTTAAAGGCCCTTAGTACAATTACAGATGGTAAATGGGGGAATTTGGTAGGGCTAAGCTAGGACCACTAGGATTAGAGATAAAGAGCCTGACATTCAGAAACTTGGTATAGGACTTTCTTGCTGCCAGATGACCCTTATCCTGGAACTGAAAGGAAGCACCGAAGCTCTGTTGATGTCAGCTGGAGGGGTATAGTCTCTCTGTTTCACCTTTAGTCTCTTCCTTAAGGCAAGCTTAGCAGCAGGCTAGTGTGCATTACCGGAGACACAAATGGACTGGGAGCTCCTTCCCGACTCACAGGCTTGATATCTCTTTTTCCTTTGGTCTAGAATATTCTGTTTCCCCAAGTATTTTTATGACTGGCCCATTTCTTCCCTTAAGGTCTCAGCTGTAAAGTCACATTCTTAGGGACACCTTTTGTTGCACACCTCAGCAGACCGCTAGTTATTCTCTCTTAGCACTTGTTTATTTTCTCCCTCATGTTTCTCAGACTTTGTAATTATGTATAGTAATTTTTTTAAAGTTTATTTTCTCTTGCCCACTAGTGTAGTGTGAGCTCAACAACGGCAAGGACCTGACCTGTTTTGTTCACTATGCCATCCCAAGACCCCAGTGGTGCCTGACACATAGTTTTCATTCAATAAATACTTATTGGATGAAGGAGTGAGTAGAGTTACATACCAGGTTTCAAATCCCATTTGCCACCTGTGTAGACAGATACTGTTCCCTCTTAGTAGCCACTTTCCTCATCTGTAAAATGGCTATTATAACACCTGCTCAAAAGATCTCCCAGAGCTACTGTGGGAACCAAATGAGACAACGGATATGAAAACACTTGGCACGGAAGTTATTTTCTTTCTCGTTGCCATCCAGAACTGTGCCAAGAGGCCTCATCAGGGGAAGTCTTCCTGCTGGCCTCTGCGGCCCTTGCCAACATCACGTTCTTTGACACAATGGCCTGCGAGATGCTCCTGCAGCTGAACGCCATCCGTGTCCTCCTGGAAGCCTGCAGTGACAAGCAGAGAGTGGACACGCCTTACACTCGGGACCAGGTAAGATGCCCAGAAGGCACTGAGCCCAGGGCCCATGGCCATGGAGACAGAGGTTAGGAGGCCAGCTCTTAGTTTCTGAGGCAGGGGAGAGAGCATGGGGGTACTGTTAGTTTTGCATGCTATAGGAAGGTAAATATTCTCCACATTTCTCATTGACTTTGAAGCCTCTTTTTGAGACCTCCTACCCCCTTTACCCATCCCATTATGAGTTTTACATGCTGGAGGAAGGTAAAGGAATATGTTTTCCATATCTCTCATTGACCTTGAAGCCTCTCTATGAGATCTCCTACCTGCTTTGCCCATCCCAGCCACTAAAAGGCCTTCCTCAATCTCTGTTCAGATTGCCTGTTCTTGGAGACAGAAAGACCCACAGAAGGTGTCTAGACATCCTCTGAAAGTCTGTGTCTGGTCATGTTGGTGGCCATCTGACACTGAACCCTATAGTGAACTGCTTCCCTCTTTACCTCTATGAGAAACAGGGGCTTGGAGCAGAACCTTCATTCGGGGCCTCAGCCTCTACATCAGTCGTAATTTTCTTTGTATATTTGAGCTCCGTGAAAGCTTTTCTTTGGTAGAAAAGGGGTTTTACTATTAAAAGTGTTCGAAGACATAGAATGGGGGTATTTTAAAGGCTCTTTGAACTCTGATGTTCTAGAATTTTATCCCATTTCACCTCTGGCCACACTTGGCCTCCCACATCACCAGCAAGCAGTAGGGGTGGTAGATTAGGTGGTCTGTAAATTCCTCCCAGTACCTGAGCTCTAAGTTACATGATCCTCTCATCCTCAACTCAGCTTATCCCTGTCTGCATTTTAGCCCCCACAACATCACCTCTTCCAGCCTTATCTCTTAACTGAAGCTGCTTTGGTTTCTGTCCCATGCCAGCAGCTCCAGGAAGGCCTTCCCTAATGGTTTTGGCTCTCTGGAATTGCCTCCTTTTCTTAGAATTCATGCCTCACAATGCAGTGTTGACTTATCTAATGACATTTATTCCTCTTAATTATTTCATGTGATTTTCTTCCTCTGAGGGCATGATCCATGTTCTGTATTTCCCTAGGATTTTTTAAGGCCTCTAGCGTAGAGCTGGTGCCTTTGGTGAAGTTCCCCGAACTTCGTCAGTTATTTCTTATCCTTAGAATCGCCTGTAAAAGGGCAGCTGACTATGGAGGCTCCTGTTCGGAAAGAATTTTCTAGTATCTAAGCATTTGTATATGAGGGTTCTAAACATACTGTGACACTGGTAATATTTGCCCCATTTTATAGATAAGAATATTTTGGCTCAAGAGGATGTCCCCAAAGTTAAATGGTTGGCAGGCAGCTAGCTAGCATTTAAATGAGGATTAAATTTAAATCCTGACTTAGACCTTGATCTTTGACTCTCATCTGCTGTTATCTTTGAAGAAAGGAGCTGGTGCTGCTGTTGAACCACAGACTGAGTGTTGGTCCTCCCTGGGCCATTTATCAACTGAGTGACATTGAGCAAGTCAAAGGCTCTTGGTTGTTGGATTTTCACATCTATTAATTGGGACATTAATGTCTACATTGCAGGGTTATTGTTAGGGTGAGTGTAATAAGATATGCAAGGACCTGATATAAGGCTTAGCCCCTACTGAGTTCTTAATAAATGGTGAATATCATTACTTTTTAAACGTGATGCTCCAAAGAAGAGCATGAGTAGTGAATTATCCAAAATCCTCAACTTGGCCCTCCAAACTATGTATGATATGTATGATTCCAGACTTCCTTTCCAGTCTAATCTTATTACTTCTAAGAGTTGGAGAAGTCCCCATAGAGACAAGGTGTGACAGTAACAGATAGAGTGGTGTACCCTGGTTGGCTATTGGCCTGATTGACTCCTGAGGGAGACATGCCCCATGTCTACCCTTGGTAGTCGGGAGGGAGACAGGAGGGCCTACCCTTTGTGATCTGCCTTACTCATCCTCTTGTTCTCTTCAGATAGATACCTCCAGTTGCTGGGTCTCTCATCTACTTGACATAATTTTAGGTGCCTTCACCTTCAAGTGCCTCTCCTGTGGCTGACTCTAGTCATTTCATACAAGATCCAGTAGTGAGGCAATAAGACAAGGAATTCTGGATTCAGACAACCTGAGTTTGAAGCTTTTTTGCTATTAGTAATCATTGTCACCTTGGGCAATTCACTCTGAGTCTCACTTTCTTAATTTGTAAAATGGAAACAAATAATACATATTTTACAAAGTTGAAATAAGAGTTAAATAAATTAATAAATATAAACTCTTGGTACAGACTCTGGCACATAGAAGCTATTAAATCAATGGAAGCCACTGTCAATGTTATTACAATTGGCCTTTGAATGTGTGGCACACAGCATTGAATGGGAACCTCCAGAGAGGAGTTCCTTCATCTGTAAAATGGGCATGACTTCTTCCATCTTGGACGTCCTGTGTCTCTATGTGTAGAAGTCCCCTTCTTATCACAAGGAATGACTAGCCCCCTCTTGAAGCCTCACTGAGTCCTATGAAAAGGAGATCAGGGTGAGGAGAGAATGTGGCCACGCTGCCAGCAGATAGTTCTCTCTGCACCTGGAGTCAGCACCTTTTCATGTTACTCCACTGTCTGAGCCAGGCACGTCCCCCACCGTCCTCAGGATGGCTTCACCTTCTGCCCTGGCTCAGAACAACCACTTAGCTAGTGAAAGTGCACCCATTAAAGAAACAAATGGCTCTTTCCTGTGGCAGCGGGAGGATTAAGGTGATCAGAGGGCTCTCTGTAATGAAGACAAAGAAGATGAATTAGGTTTTGAAGTGCTCACCACCCCCTGAAATACTTAGGAGATTAAATGCCCCATGAGGCTTCCGGTAATGAATCTGCCAGTGACGCCAATGCTGTGTGGAACCTCTTAGTCTTGGATCTATACGGACCACCTCTGTTTGGACAATGAGAACCCCTCCATCATCCTGGCAAGCCAGGTCCACTTAATTTGTTCAACAGAAGCCTCGTTGCGTATGCCTATCCTGTAGCCACCCTTGGGGTGTGGATGTTAGTGAGGGCAGCCTTGGACATTGGCTCTTCTATCCCCTTTGGCTAATCTACAAGAAGGTGGCATGGGCTGCAGCTGATATGGTCAGCCATTGAAAAGTCTGACAAGCAACATGGATAGTCCTATGCTTTCATGCCTAGGAAGTATTTTCCAGGAGCCATACTGTCCATGGAATCCAGCAACAGATCTGACAGGGGGAGATAGGAAAGGGGCTACCTCCAAATGTGTTGGTGAACTTCTGCCCTGTCTGTCAAGCAGCGATAATCTAGGATGGAAGAGACCTGATTATCTTGTCTAATATATAATAGAGATTTTTACTGAGCCTGACTTTTTGTGGCCTTCAGGAATTAACTGCTTTCATAAGGGCAGGAGTGCTAGTATATACTTCCCACAATAATACCTCATCTGTTTGGCATTTTAGAATGACTAGATTTTGTAACATTTCTGGGACCTCACTGTGAATACCATTTATCAGGAAATGCCAGTCACTAAGGGTTTCGTTTTTGACTCACATCTCAAAATCTCTCTATAGTTTATAAAGCTCTGTTGTGTACATATGTGACATATTAGAAACAGCACAGGTTTTTAGTTCAGACAGATTTGAGTTCACATTCTGGTTCTGCCATTTCCCAGCTATGTGACCGTAGAAAAATCACTTTACCTCTCTGAGCCACAATTTCCTCATCTGTGTAATGGGAATAATAACATTTGCTCCCTCCCTCATGTCATTATGATGATTAGATGGGATAATGCTTGTAAAGTACTTAGAACCAAAGCGTATACTCAATAATGAATGGGACGGGGTTCTCTAACAGAACCAGAGACTGGGATGGGTCTGAGACAGGGAATGTAAGCTTTGGAACAGGAAGGTAGGGTCAGGAAATATAGTTAATGTGGTGGCGATTGTATTGGACTGTTCTCACATTGCTGTAAAGAAATGCCTGATGTAATCCCATTACTTTGGGAGGTTGAGGCAGGCAGATTACCTGTGTTCATGAGTTGAAGACCAGCCTGGGCAACATGGCAACATCCTATCTCTACAAAAAAAAAAAAAAAAAAAATTAGCCAGGCATGGTGGTGCACACCTGTAGTCCCAGCTACTTGGGAAGCTGAGGTGGGAGGATGGCTTGAGCCCAGGAGATGGAGGTTACAGTGAGCCAAGATGGCACCACTGCACTCTAGCCTGGACGAAAGAGCCAGACCTTGTCTCAAAATAAAATAAAATAAATTACCTGACTGGGTAATTTGTTAAAAAAAAAAAAAAAAAAGGTTTTATTGGCTCATGGTTCTGCAGGCTATACAGAAAGCATGAAGCTGGAATCTGTTTGGCTTCTGGAGAGGCCTTAGAAAACTTACAATAATGGTGGAAAGCAAAGGTGAAGCAGACACATCGCATGGCAGGAGCAAGAGCAAGAGAGAGTGAAGGGGGAGGTTCTTCACACTTTTCAACAAGAACTCGCTCACTGCCACAAGAACAGCACCATGAAGATGGTGCTAAATCATTCATGAAGGGTCCACCCCATGATCCAATCACCTCCCACCAGGCTCCACCTCCAACATAGGGGATTACAATTCAACGTGAGATTTTGGTGGAGACACAGATCCAAACCATATCAGGGATATTGTGTAGTATTGGAGGAATCCAGGATCCCAACACCCTGTCCTGACCTGGTCCAGAAGCCCCTCCCTACAAAGCCAAGGGCAAACCAAGCACAGAGAATATGGTCTGACCTTTATACGCTCTCTAATACTGTGGGCTTACAGCCCAACATTCGTGTAATCCCCAGGGCGAGAGAGCTGGGCTTCACCCAGGAGAGCCCTTCAGCCTATTCACCAGCAGTACAGGACTGACATCCAAAACAGTTCTATGGCTTTTATCATGCGGTCTCCTCAGCCTTAATCTTAGCCCTCCAGTCTTGCCTCTTTAGTAGTAAGGGAAAGCTGGTCCTGTCAACAAGAAGACCCATGTACCAGAGAGAAGAAGCCATGTGCTTGTCTCTGGGTCTAGGCAGGAGCCCTTCTCCTAGTCTCCACACCTGTCCAGCCCTCTCAGGTCTTGCACCCTGGGCCCTGGGCCGTATCTGCCAGCAGGAGGGAGAGGCTCAAAAGAGAGCAGAAGAGGAGAGGGCTGTACCTTCTCCTGGGCTCTCTTGCCTCTCTGGCCTTGGAAAAGAAAGTATGTTCAAAGAGACCACACCTTTCTTCCCTTAGATCCCTTAATTCTACAAATCAATGACCTTGTCTGGATTCTTTCTGCTCTTTGGTAGAGGAAGTGGCATGGAGGGAAGACTGCTGAGACACTGCTAGGATGTGAGGTAGGCCTGGTTCACACCTTTTCATTGGCCTGCAGACAAGTGTGTCTCCTCCGTGTGTGCTGACATCAAAAGGCCTCACCAACCTCCTTCCTACCACACAGGGGCATTTTTTCTTGAATCAGTGACATGGGAGGTCCCCTGCTATCCTGGATCAATTTCCTGTCTGCCTCAATTTTCATGTCTTTGGAGGCCAAAGAAAAAATAATTTGAAAATGCCAGAGAAGGTAGTGAATACACACTTTGCTGTTCCTCTGATGGGAAGGGTTGACCTGCTCTGGTACAGGGTCCCCTTTGGGAGGAATCTCACATTAGCAGCGTGTCTTGGCCACACGAATGCTCAGCCCCCCGAGTGCTGCATGTTACTTGGCTAGTGTTTCTTGACACAGTCTGTCAAGGCTTGAGTCCTTTCAGGTTCTCCTGCCCAGAGCGAACCATATTTATTTTATTTAACAAAGGGTGCTTGATATTAACTCACTGAATGCCCATACAGGTCTTAAAAGATACCTTTTATTTATTTACTTATTTAGAGACGGAGTCTTGTTATATTGCTCAGGCTGATCTCAAACTCCTGGCTTTAAGTGATCCTCCTGCCTCAGCCTCTGGAGTAGCTGGGATTAAAGGCATGAGCTATAGTGCCTGGTTGAATTATTTTTATTTCTTATGGTAGGGCCCCCAAGGATGTCCACATGATAATCCTCAAAACTTGTGAATAAGTTACTTTATATAGCGACAGGGATTTTCTAGATGCGATTGAGTTAAGATCTTGACATAGGAATATTATCCTTGATTATCCAGGTAAATTCAGTGTCATCACAGAAGTTCTTGTAAGAGGGAGGGAAGAGGGTCAGAGTCAGAGAATCAAAGGTGATTAAGGAAGCAAAGGTCAGAAGGATATACTCCCCCGAGCCAAAGAATGAGAGCAGCCTCCAGAAGCTGGAAAATAGAAGCTAGAAAATTGATTTTCCCCTAGAGCTCCCAGAATAAATGAAGATCTCTCAACACCTTGATTTTTGCTATGTAAGACTCATTTAGAACTTCTGACCTCTAGAACTGCAAGATAAAATCATGTCATTTTAAGCCACTAAGTTTGCAATAATTTGTTATAGCAGCAATAGAAAATGAATACACCAAGGCATAGAAGGTTAGGTAACATGGCCAAGATCATAGCAAAATGTGATAGAGCCAGGATTTAGATGTAGGTTGAGCTACATGCTTAGCTATTACATTATACTGACCTCTTACCTGGACTTCTCTCAAGGGTGATGTCCTCTGGATTCACCAAACAACTGCAGAGGGAATGGTGCCCTTTCACTTAGATCGAATAGAACTTAATTGAACATCATCAGGCAAGACTGAATTAGCCTGGGCTGGGGAAACTGCCTGGCTCCTGCACTCTGCCCCCTGACAGCATTGCTAACTTGTATCCAACCAGGTAAAACAGTTGTCCCTAAAATCCCACCCATGGACTTGACTGTGAGGATAAACATTGACCTCTTTCCCCTCTGTGTTATGGTGCACAAATGGATGTTTTACAAGGGGGACTCAAAGCAGGGCATAATTGGCATTTATTCAAATTGTGCTTAATTGAATACTTCATCTGCACCTCCAGAAAACCACATGGGGTACAGGCTCTGTAAGGAGGAAGTAATTTTCATTAACAGGATCTAAATTAGTCTGACACAAAGACCTACGTGGTGCCTGTGACATGGCTAATAATTACTGTGTAATGAACTCGTTGCCGCAGACAAAGCTTTCCTTTTCTTTTCCTAGTTTGTCCTTCCTTCCTTCCTTTTCCTCCCTTCCTCCTTCCTTCCCTCCTTCCTTCATGGATCTGCATGTCAAGTAAGTGTTTTTATTCAGAGAGGCCAGCCTGGTGATGGTGGGACGTCGCAGCCCCTGTGTGGTGGAAATAGAGTCCATATATCCTGCTAACAGCCCAGAGATAGCCAAATAAACTCTAAACTGACATAGACTTGGCCATGTACCTCCTCCCTCATAAGAATGTGCAAACGATGCCTCTTGGGGAACTTTCCAACCCAGCTTTTTCCTCTAACTCCTTCCACTGAGCCCACAAACACGATCTTAAAAAGTACAAAGATAAGTAAATAAATAAGTAAAAGATCCTCTAGGTCCTAAACCTCCTTTAGTCCTATTATCTTCTTAACTGCAAATAGGAGCTTATCACCCCTGTCATAAAACACCTGGTGGTACAGAGTTGCTTTCAGGATAAAGGTTCTGGAGTGTTCTCCTGTCCTTCCTCTGGCAGCCCACTGTAGTCATGCTCATCCAACCAGGCCCCTGATGGGGTCTGAGCTGGAAGGGGTTGTCACACACACACATGCTGCAGCAGCTTAAGAATGCGGAATCCCCTTCCAACATGTGTTTAGAGGGAAAGGAGAGAGATAGATATTCTACTAATATGGTAAAGTTTTTCCTTTCTGTTTAAAAGAAGACATTTTTAAATGTATTTGTTATCCAGAGTAAAATAGTGATATTTGTTATACAGAGTAATTAAAATGTAGATAATATTCTTTCTTGGTAGACATCATATTACTATCCAGTTTCAGAATTTTAGCTGCCTGAATTGTACTCAGTAGACTGTCAACTGCTGTCTCAGAGGAGGGGGTAGGAGCACAACCTTTGCTTATACCATCCTGCAAGCTTTGAAGAAACCTTTCAAGAGACAGAGGCTTGTATCAGTGAGAATTGTTTTTTAATTTAATTTAATTATTTATTTTAATTACCACTTGAGAGCACTGTCCATTTCTGTGAAAGTGGGTGAATTTTCTTCTTGCTATTTATGTCAGGAGCAGTGTTGTGGGTGGTATCTGAGTTAATAGGTGCCATGTTTCCAATCTATTCTAGTAGCATTTTGGCACCTTTTTGCAGTTTGGGGTCTCCAGAATGAGTCCTCTGTCAGGCCATTCCTTAATCCAGTTTGTGCTAGTGAGTTCTTTTCTCCCTTGACTGTACCAGGCATTTCAGGTGAGGCTGGTTACAACCCATAAAGCTGTAACTGAGACTCACTGTCCACCTGGTGTCAATACCGCTTTCCTACAGGCAGAGACTTTCAGTGATGACTGATAAGTGAGGCTTACCACAGACTTGTAACGTGCAGCTGAGTATGCACTTTCTCATCAGATTCCATATAATACCCAATGCTTGATAATGCTGCCCCTTCCTACTGATGCCCTCTAACGTGACCTTAGCCTTCATTCATCACAGGTTGAAAGTAGGTGAGGGTTAGTATTCAGGAAAGAAGCTGGGATGGAAGAACTCAATCCAGAGTAAGAGCTGGCTATCAAGGACAAGCCAGCACAGAGGAGTTTGAGGGGCCAGGGACCTGCTTGTTCTGTCTGCATTTCAGGACTGGGGACCAGAGCAGAAAGACAGCTGGGCCCCAACTTCACCCAGGGTTATGCTAGTCTTTCCAGGGTGTCCTGGGGCCCTTGGGAGCCATGCTATAGCCGTAGGCTGATAAATGGGTATTAGTCACTGGGGAAATACATCTGGGTGGCAGGAGCCCATGAGGATGGAAGAAAATGCCTTGGAAGGATAGGCCTGGTGGACAGGAAGGAGTCACAGGATAAAAGGAAGCTTTGTAGCCCCTGTCTGACCTGTCTGTAGGGAGTACCATTAGGATCAGGTGTGCTCATTTTCTCAGTTTCTAAATTCTCTTTTCCAGATTGTGACCATCTTGGCAAACATGTCTGTCCTGGAGCAGTGTGCCTCTGACATCATTCAGGAGAATGGTATGTCTTTGCAGCATTGTACATGTTAGGTGAATTATCTGGATGTAGGGGACTGGTCTTTGTGCTTGTGTGAATGCCTGTGCGGGTATGTAAATAGGTACATGTAGCCGGGCGCAGGGATCACGCCTGTAATCCCAGCACTTTGGGAAGCAGAGGTGGGTGGATCAACTGAGGTAAGGAGTTCGAGACTAGCCTGACCAACGTGGTGAAACCCCGTCTCTACTAAAAATACAGAAATCAGCTGGGTGTGGTGGTGGGCGCCTGTAATCTTAACTACTCAGGAGGCTGAGGCAGGAGAATTGCTTGAACCTGGGAGGCAGAGGTTGCAGTGGACTGAGATCACGCCATTGCACTCCAGCCTGGGCGACAGAGCGAGACTCTGTCTCAAAAAAGAAAAAAAATTAGGTACACGTGTCTCCACACTTGCATGAGCGTATATGTGTGTGCTTGTATGTGGGCAACTGGGCCTATATATGTGAATATTTGTTTGCTTTTGTGAGGCCTAAATTCTAGTGGAAGACAGATAATGTATAAGAAGATAGCAAATGTCCAGTGATGATAGTGTGACAGTGCCCTGGGGAAAATGAAGCAGGGAAGAAGAGTAGGATAGTATCAGGGTGGGGTGGTGATGGTTGGTATTTTAATAAGGTGGTGAGGAGAAGGCAAATATTTCATTAAGATCACCAAATAAAAAAATCTATTCCTGCCAAGGGATACATTCCAACTTTAAATTGTTCCTATCTTATTGGATTTGGCTGCAGTAGAAAGCTGAGGAAGGGGTGAGTGGTAGAGCAGGTCAGAACAACCTGAATGTCGTGAGCCCTCACTGAGAGCATCTCTTCTCCCACTTGCTCCCTTGTTCCATCTGGTGCTGAACATGTCACCGAGGTCCAGGTGGGGTGGGCCAGGTTTCATTGGCCTGGGAGCTGATGGAAGCTGTTTCTGCCAACGGACAAGGCGGCTGCCTTGCAGCTGGGAGCAGAGATGGTGAGGGCTTCCTGTGACTGGAAAATAAGGGAGCAATTAGCAACCGGTTGGAAACCAGAGACGCTAATGAGGCGGAGTGAGCTGGGAGCCTGGGCCCGCTGCCTCTGCTCTTGCTAAACCCCCTTCTCCCAGGCTTCCCTGCTGTCTTAACAAACATACACTTTCCCATCCCCCATTGCTCTGTTACTAATTGAAGGACATCATTTTGTGTTAATTTTATGTGATTGAGCTAATAATGAGAAACGTTGCTGAGCCAGCTGAGGCCATGAAGCTGAGCTATTGCATCTGTGCCCTGTTCTTTCGACACTTACAGAGCCTTATGTTGAAGTGTTCAGTGGGAGTGGGTCTTCAAAGGCCTGTGAATTTGAGATTGGAATATCTGGCATCTGTAGAGGGTTTTATGGTTCACAAAGTGCTATTGACTGACTCGCTCGGTAAACAGTTATTGAGACCTAATATGTGCCTGGCATTGTGCTAGACAATGAGAACAGAGATAACTAAATCCCTGCCTTTGTCCTAGAGGGTCTCACAGTCTAGACAGAGAGCACAACTTAACAAAAGTGACATATGATAGAAATATAACATCTACAATAGAATAATGCAACAGAGGGAGGTTGTCATGGTGATTGAGGTTGAAAACTGGAGCCATACTCTGTGGGTTTGAATCCTGGCACTGTTGTTTACTAACCATATGACCTCTCAGTTTTTTCATCAGTAAAATAAAAATAATCCCTACCTCATAAGGATGTTGTGAGGATTAACATGAATCATGTTAGAAGATTGTCTGGCACAGAATGAGCACTGTGCTAAGACCCTCTGCTCTTTCAGGAAACAGTGGCAGTCTCACGGGGTTTACCTGAAGAGAGTTTAATGAAGGAGCTATTTTCCAAAGCAGCGCAGGATTTGAGGAACCAACAAAGGTGTCAGTGCAACTGGGGTCTACTGGAGGACAGGCCTCTCTGGACAGGGCAAATCATGTTGTGCAGGCTGGGCTTTGAGAGTCCATGGTCTAAATCACAGGTTGCAAACTTAGATGTCTACACAATTCAGACAGGTAATGTAAATGGATGAGGTGAATTCACCAGAGACAGGATCAATCTCTTTTAAAGAAGGAACTCATAATAGGCTTTAAAAATTTGTTATGCAGAAATGAGGGCCTAGGGTTAAAATTCAAGAGGCAGTTTCAGAAGTCAGAAATCTAGATTTTTATAGAAATCCTCCAATTAGCACACTATCAAAAATCTAAAAAATTGTAGACACTGTGTGGAGCAACAAAATGAAGCAAAACAATATTCTTGGGTAACATCTGGCTTAAGTTCTAAGCTGCAGGAGCCACTGGGTGCAGAAGAGGGGAGTGTGGGATGGGCAGTTGGGCAACAGCTCACACAGAAGATGAACTTTTACTACAACCTGCAGGATGGAGTTTTTTAGATGGAGCATCAAGAGGGAAAACAGCATCCCTTGTAGAAAGAAAGACTGGGTAAAGGCAAGGAGGTATGAGTGGATGTGGGTGTGGTTTCTAGAACAATCAGAAGACAAATCTGATTTCAGGGGGAGGTAGGAGGCTTCTCAGCAGAGATTATTCAGGTCGAAATCTCTCAGTCTAACTACTGCACCCTTTTCCAGCTTGAGTTCACTCTAAAACATTTGATCTAGTCGTTATCCAGCTTAGGTTTGGATCACCTCTTACCTGGGGGATTCATCACTACTGGACCTGTCTCAGATGCAGCCAGTATCAGAAGTGAAGAGGTGATGTAGAGAAACCAGTTATCTGAGTTTCTTTCGTTTTTGTTTTCTTAATCCTAAATGTGATGCTACATCTGAATTGTAGTAGCAGCTCCCTCAACTACTAACCATGTGACACTGGGCAAGACACTTCACTTCTCTCTGGGCTTCAAAATGGAATTATAATGGTACCAAATACATGAGGCTACTGGAAGGTTTTAGGGCATTATACATTTACTAGGCATTTAGCACAGTGTTGAGTAAAAGCTCAATGATAGCACTAAAAAAATAAAGATGTCTTCAGATGTTCCTCCCAAGTATAGTGACTTGGTACATGAAGACACCCTCAGGAGTAGAAGGCATGGAGAAATAGCCCTCTCCAGCTTCTGCCCTGTGGGTGAGATCCCTGAAGTCATCCTGACAGCCTTTGCTTGCACCCTGCAGCCACCTGTCCAGTTGGCCCCGTGGGGAAGGCTCCATGCTGGGGGTAGGTACCAACTGTTCCTTGCTTCCTGCCTAGGGGTCCAGCTCATCATGGGCATGCTGTCTGAAAAGCCAAGGTCTGGGACCCCTGCTGAGGTGGCAGCCTGTGAGCGAGTCCAGCAGAAAGCTGCAGTGACCCTGGCTCGTCTCAGCCGAGACCCAGATGTGGCACGGGAGGCTGTGCGGCTCAGCTGTGAGTGGTGCTTGCTGGCTGTGACTGGAGTGGAATGGGGGGATTGGGGGCGGGAGCGGCTCTGATTTCATGGTGGCAACAGTGGACACAGGGCAAGGGCTGGCTGGCATAAGCCCTATCTCTGGGGGCTAGAAAATGCTGGGATGGAGGCTCAGGGGTGCAGCCCCTAGTCTAGTTTGTAACCTGGGGCTGAAGCAAGAGGGAGAAAGGACCTAGAGTGGTAAAAGTTGGCCAGAACAGTGACTCACCTGCAGACTGTTAATAAGAACCCCATTATTTCATTCACTCATTCATTTATTCACTTGCTCAGTTATTCATATATTCATTTGTTTACTTATCTACTCATTCATTTACTCATTAATGTATCCTTTAGTTCATTTATTCATTAACCATTCATGACTTCATTATTCACTATTAACTCATCCATTAATTCACTCATTAACATGCTCATTCATTCAGTTAGTCACTTATTTACCCAACAAATATTTTCAGAGCACCCACCCTATGCTAAGCTCTGTTCTGAGTGCTGGGCATGTAACACTGGATGTGACATTGTCCTGACCACAGGGGCTCACAGCCTCATGGAGGTGACAAATAAAAAAAGGGATATTCTCACTTTAGTATCATGGGAGTGACACTCAAAGCATGTCCGTGGTGCATTTGGCATGCACAAGAAGTAGCCCATGTTTATCTGGGTGAGTCAAAGAATGTTTTAACAAGGGGGCGAGTCCTCTGCTGTGGTTTGAAAATGTAAGTAAAAGTTACTCCCATGTGAAGGCTGAGAAAGGGCTTTTCAGGAAGAAGCATGAGAAAAGGCATGGCAGTGTCACCAATCCTCCAGGTACCCAGAGGGACAGCCTGGGGCAGCAGAGGGTTCCTGCTCCTTCAAGACATTACAGAGGATGGACACACAGACTGCTTTTCCATACCTTCTACTGCTATCGTATAATGAGGGTTTTTTTTTTTTTCTTAAAGTTTGAAAGAAGTCAGTCTGCATTGCAAAGCTAAGTCATTCACTTAACTCTGCTCAGTAAAGCCCTAGGAAATATTAGTAGAGTCTATAGTTTTATGTTATTTTAGCCACAGTATATTTTCTGGCTGAAATTGGCACTTGAGAAAAAAAGACACAGCTAGGAATTTTGTCTGGTAAAGATTCAAATGTTAACCCACATCTGTGGATTTGGCTTGGATGCTTCAGCTTGGCCTGACCCTGACCAGGCTCTGCTCACCACTGAGGGAATAGAAAGTTTCCACCACAGACTCCCCGAGGTGGGTTCAGCCCCCTTCTCTGGCAGATTGGGTGTGCAAGGTAGGCCCAGAACCTCTGGGTCAGGCCCGACTGGGCCCCGTCCTGGGCTTGAGGCTCTCCCTGTGTCTCCTACAGGCATGTCCCGTCTCATCGAGCTCTGCAGATCCCCATCAGAAAGGAACAGCAGTGATGCTGTGCTCGTGGCCTGCCTGGTGAGTTCTCAGTCTTCCCCCAGCTTTTCCCCTGGCCTTCAGGATGCAGACAAGGGGGCCAGGAGAACTGGCTGTGCTGTGGCTGGCTTCAGTAAGCCGTAAAACCTCTCTGGGCTTTAGCTTTTCTCTTTAGGATTGTGATCATTGTAATATTTGTTTCACTTAATTCGTAAAATCGTGATGAAAATTTTATGAGGTAATATGTGTGAAAGATGATGGCTGAGAAACTCCCTCTTCCCTCTGTTCTACCACTACAGTTTTAGGAACAGGAACCTTTGAGGTTCCCGTGGAACGCTAGTTGGTGTTGTCTATGTCATGGTGCCTGCACAACAAGGGAGCTAGGATAAGGATATCCCCTGCCTATTCCAAAGGGAATAAAGGGAGAAAAGCCTCCACTTATCCCTACAGGAAGCCCATCTGCTGGCACTCTTCCAGCATTGTGGCTCCCTCCACCTTTGTGGAACAGAACGAGAAGGAACACAACAAGACAGAGTGGACTATTCAGCAGCAACCTGGATCCTCACCTTGAACACAAGCAAGTGTATCCTAGGAAGTCCCCACCCAACTTCTTTTTGCTAGGGGTCCATCATGAAATAATCAATAGTACCAGACAGAGAATGCACACTTCGTCTATATATTCTTCCCTACTAGGGCTGTAAGGACTCCCAAAGTAGAGTAGCTTCCATTTGAAAACATTTAGGAGCAGGGAAGCCACTCTATAAACAGAACCCTTAAGTTCCAGAAGAAAGTGCTGGCTCTTGTGATCAAAGAACACAAGGGGGAAGTGATGGATTTAAAGATCCTTCAAGCTGTCTCACAGTAAAGTCCTCTCCTCAGCCCGTTTTGAGCTGAGCTTGTCTCTTTTCTGGGAGTTTCTGATGGGCGTTTCGCAGTTGTAGAAACAGTGGGGCATTGCAGTCAATCAGACCTGTCTTGGTCGTACCATTAATGAGCTGTGTGACATTTGATAAGTTGTTCAATGCTATACATTTTATTCAATAAATGTTTATGGAATGATTCTGTGTTCCATTCACTGTTCTAGGCTATGGGGATACAGCTGCAGGTAAAAAAGACAAAAATCTCTGCCCTTCTGTGGCTTTTATTTTGGTACGTTCAAGGCAATCTTAATCTTCTTGTGCCTTTGGTGGTCTGGTGAAGCTTACAGACCCCTTTTCAGAATAATCTTTTAAATGCAAAATAAAATAAAATATATAGAATTAAAACCAAAACCAATTATATTTAAAATTATTAAACTATTAAAATATGTGATATATTAATATATTTGCTTTTTAGTCAACACATTAAATAAGACCTAGCAGTAAGTCTAATAAGTATTGTCATCTTGACTCATGCAGACCATAAATGGTATTTGAAAATATTTTCAACAACTTTCATGGGCTGTGAAAGTATCTGTAATTTCTACTGGGAAATTACAAGTCACAGGGATTGTGAAGACGCCATGGTTTGTTGCTGCATTCACATTGCAATAGAAGGAAATGCTAAGTTTCAGTTACAGGTTGGTGAAAATAAAGATGTAACTTTTTCTCATTCAAATTCACAGATCCTCTTAATTCCGCCTGTTCTAGCAAGTGAAGTGAGAGGAAATTAACATGTAATGATTGGCCCCAACTACCACTGCCTGACTCTGAATAGGCCCCGAGGAAATGTTGGTAGCATTGAAAGCACTTGGGAAACTATAAAGCTCCATTCAGATATGAGGGCTTGTGATTATTACTGCTATCATTTTTATTAGTGTGAAGGAGAGCACACAGAAGAGCTTGGCTACTATCTTTAATCACTTTAAGGACTTTCAAGCCAAAAAGGGATTATATTTGTTCTGTGGATGAGTTGGTGGATGCTGAAGAGAACCCCTCCCTCCCTAATCCATTCTCCCTGTGGCTTCTGAGTTAATTTTCCTAATGACAGTTTATAATCATGACACTTTCATGATATCTCCATCGAACCTTTCCATGGTTCCCCATTATTTCTGGGCCACTGTCCACCTGTTCAGCCCTTCTCAGTCTTGACTCCGACCCATCCCTAGGGCCTGCAGACCTCCCACTGTTTCCAGGCCCTGTCCACCTGGGCTAAGCCAGAGCACCCTGAACTGTGTGCCTTGACCCTTGCTCCCAGCAAATGTTTTCTCTACAACTCTGTTTATTAAAATTCTGCCAATCCTTCGAAGCTTAGATCTAAATCTCTCTCCTTCACAAAATTTTCCAGGAGCTCTGTGTGGTGCAATGCCAAAGAATAAATGGCATGAACCTGAGCCTCCTGTCTTGGATTTTGTTTGACTCAGTCCAAGGCAGGTTCCATTATCTTTGTCCCGGGTGTTGTAAGGGGAGGCTCTTGGAATTCAGACACAGGCCTGCCTGATTCTAGAGGCCTGCACTTTTCAACCAGACCGTCTTGTTCCAAGCCATGCTCTTTCTCTCCCCATCTCTTATAGCACTGGTCTCCAGCATTGACTCATGGAGGAGGATTTGTATTTTTCCCCCTCTAGCCTGGAACCTTCCCAGGGCAGGGGACTTTTTCCAGCTTTTTGTATATCCATGGGATGTTGAGTTTGGTGACTATGTATTAATTGACTTGGGGACTGATAGACTTGCTTCCCCTTTTCCTAGCTCCCAGTCTTGGGGGTGTCCATGGTTTGTCCCTAGGAATGTTCCAACATTTGAGTGTGGTCTCCTGACTGGTGAGATTTACTTGGAGTCTAGCCTGGCAGATGGAGTTAGAAACCACCATTCCTGTTCTTCCCCAAGATCTTTCCAGCTTCAAAGGCTCCCTTCTGGTGGAGGGAGGAAGTTTCACTTATTGTCTCCCCTGTCTGGGAAGGTGGCAGTGCAGATCATCTCTCTCAAACAGAATGGGTTTTCCCCGAATGAAGCAGCTGTCAGTAGGTTGCCAGGCTTGTTTAATGCTTGGGTGCCTTCAGGCTATCTGGGAATGAGATTCTAGGATGACTAGCTGTTTAACCCTCCCAGAGAAGCAGAGGCTGAGAGAAGGGTTGGCAAGGGTGCAGGGTCCTTTGAGGCTGCTGCACACTGAGGAGGGGGTGCTCTGAGCTACGGTAGGGTTCATGTCCTGCAGACTTTCTGGGGACCGTGGGGAGGTAAGGGTGTCTCTTCTCTCTCTGTTGTTCTCTGCTGTGTTTTGGTTTCTGCTTTGCTCTCTTTCTAGGGTTTGCCTTCTCTCTTAGCAGTTTCTCTTTCTCCTTTCCCTCCCTCCCCTCTTTTTATCACCATAACTCCTTTCTCTCCCTCTCTACCCCTTCCTTTTTCTCTCTGCCTCCTTACCTCACCCTACCTCTCTCCTATTATCTCCCCTCCTCCTAAGGGCTCTCTCTTTTATTTTCTTTGCCACGATTTCTCTTTTTTTCTCCATCTCTTTTTTATACTTGGTCTTTTTTCTCCACCAAGTTCCTCTCTGTCTGTTTTAATATTTCCTTCTTGTTCTTTTTCTCTGTTGTCTCTTTTTCTCTGTTTTTTGGCTATTTCCATTTTCTGTCTTATTTGCTCTCTTGGTAAGTCTATGTTCTATTTCTCTGTGTCTCCTTGTCTCCCTTCTTGCTTTATTTTTTATCCCTAATGATGCAAAAATGCACTGGTGGCCTTATTTCCTCATCTTCAGAAAATCCCTGGTTCTGTTTTCATGGTGAAAACTCAAGGGCAATGGGGTTATCTTTCCCAGTTGGAGCCAAGAAGAATCAGAAAGTGCTATGAGGTTTACCCTCGTTAGCCCATGGGGTAAACCATGCTCCATGAGAGTCAAGATATGCTAGTTAGAGACAGTTCTGGGGAGTCTACTTCACATTGCTAGAGTCACAGACCCTGCTCATTAATGCACAGAGACACACGCTCCTTCTCTTTGACCCTGCCTGGACATGACAGCGCCTGCGACTCCCAGCAACCAGCTCAAACTATCCTCTCTTTTCACTTTGTTGGCCTGATTTCTCGGCAACAGGCTACCTGCCATGTCCAGGTAATGAGCGGTACCCCTGCCTTATGCTCAATATAACCTTGTATCCTGGGGTTGCAGCATCCTACCTGTGTGTGTAGGTCTGAGTGCCCTGGAGTCAGACTCCTGTGTGATGTCTGGAAGGCCACTTTCCCCCTCTGAGCCCTAGTTTCCTTATTTCCAAAATGGAGATCATGACACTTAGCTTGCAATATCATGTAGGGATTAAGTGAGGTGCTATGGGGAGATCTTCGGTGTTTGCATTCCCTCCTTCTTTGCTTCTTTTGCCATTCTAGATATTCCCCACTCTTTTGCTTCCAGGGATGGGAGAGGAGAGGTACCTTGTTCCCTGCTGTGTATATGCCCAGGAAGAGGGAAGAAATTAATATTTATTAAACACTTAACATGCATTGCCTCAGTTAACTGGTAAACAGGTCTAGGTAGGTGCACAGCTCACATTTAGTTTCAGGTTGCTCTATCAGCAGATCTCAGTATTAAAGCACGTCGTTTATTCATTTCTTTTCAGTCAACATTTATTGATTCCTGTGCCAACCTCTGTGTTGTGTGCTACAGAAACAGAGAAATAGAAAACAAGATCCTTACTCTCGAGGAGCTCAGAGTCCAGTGTGGGAGATAAATACCTAAAAGCTGGTTACAGTCAAGTGTGAGAAACTTGAGGTCCGCCTAGGGGCCCTGGTTGCACAGAGGAGGGAGGGATGGACTGTCTCTGCTTCAGGGTAATTGGGGAAGGCTTCATGGGGGAGGTAACAATAGACAAGAGCAGGAAGTCACTTCAAGTCACAAGTAAGAGTATGAGCAAGGAGGAGGGGGTATAGCTCAGAAGTAGAGCATTGGATTGCAGATTAAGAATATGAGCAGGGACACATGGACATAAAACAGAAATAGCATAGTCATTGCTTATTGTGTGGGGAGCTGGGGAGTGATTTTATTCTGCCAGCACCTCTCTTTCCTGTTCATCCCCATTGCCAGATGTTGAATTTCTCAGTAGCAGAATCTCTATCTACTTTTACAATATGTTCTCCCCCTCTTTTCTTCTTTTTTCCATAGTGCTTTCTATAGGACCTTGCTGAATTTATGGATGAATGAATAGTTCTTGCTATTCTAAGTTTACTTTAGGGATCTGGAAACAGTAAAGACCATTACTAAGATTATTAACAGCTTTCAGATGACATCTGTTTAGTGATCAAGGTGTAAATAAAGCCAGGTGAACAAGAGATGTGGTTGCTATGTTGACCAGGGGACCAAGATGGGTGCCAAGTGGCCAACATGATGATCAGCCCAAATTGTCTGGTAAATGCACCACTTCCTGAAAGGCACATTTCAGGGTAGGTGAAGGAAATACATGTACCTGACATGGCCCAGTCTGATATGTGTCACCTCTTCTGTCTTCTCCCCAGGCTGCTCTGCGTAGATTGGCTGGGGTCTGCCCCGAAGGCCTCCAGGACTCTGACTTTCAGCAGTTGATCCAGCCTCGGCTTGTGGATTCCTTCTTACTCTGCAGCAACATGGAGGAGAGTTTTGTGTAGTGGGTGTGGGAGAAGAAAGACATTTGGCTATTCTCATGCCCCCTCTGAGTACGCATCAGTGAACACACCTGAGTACACACCAGCTCTCCTCATCTTATTTATACTTAACTTATTTTTGTGTGAAATAAACGGAGGGCGAAATCTTAGAGCAACATCATCAAACAATCTGTGGTCCTTGGGAATCTTCTTTGTTTTTTATTTTTTGACTTCTGTAGCTTTTCAGTTGCAGATGTTGAAATTCATAATGGCTAATATGACAGATTGTCATAGGTGATTCCACTTCATCTTATTTTTTCTACTCTCACTATATAATCTTGCCTCATTTTTTAAAACTTCGGAACCAGAGTATTTCAACTGCCTAGCAGGGTTTTTTTTTTTTTTTTTTTTTTTTTTT
>NW_016807378.1:751563-842491 GCF_001698545.2 Rhinopithecus bieti | reverse complement strand
TTTTTTTTTTTTTTTTTTTTTTTTTTTTTTAAGCTATATTTGCTCTTCCCAAAAATCTAAAATGAATTCCATAACTGGGTAGAATATATTGGAAAAAAGTTTCTTTTTATTCAATAAATGGAATTATATATATCCCCGATTTTCTTATTAAGTTGTATTATAAACTAAGTTCTTGCTTCCCAAGGTTTCATTCCCCAATATCTTTTCCAACCATTAAAAGTACATATCGAATTGTCTTGTTTTCACAAGTGTGTAAATAGGTTAAGCTCTGAGTGATTTAGTGAGAAACCAAAGTGACTTTCAAAAATACTTCCAAAGGCACCAGAAACCCTACTTCCTTTGGCTTCTTTTCTTTTGTGTAACCTCCTGTTCACCTCCTGGTGAATAGAATCTTCACATGAGGCTTATTGAATGATTCCTCCTCAAAACTATACTTGAGAGCAGTGGTGTGCTGAAGCCAGCTCATGCCCACTCACAAGGGACAACTGTGGGAATTTCTTCCCAACTCTGCACTCAGTGACCTTATGTTGGTAGCCATGAGCTACCCCATGAGCCCTCATGTTGAAATTGGCCATAGTGGGAGTATTTACACCGCAGAAATTCGCAGATGCTATAAAGCACAGTTTTCTCTCTTTTTTTTTTTTTCCTAGAGAGCTGGTTTACCAATATCACTGCTTGAAAATATCACAAAAATCTGGGGATCCTTCTGAAAATATTAGTGCCATCATATTATGATATAATTTACACAATATAATTGTGTAAAATCATGATTATAATAATGTTTCAAGAAACATTTCTTAAATTCCCAATTACTAGTTTAAGTGAGTTAATCTAATGAACCAAGTCATGGGCAAAGCATGTAATGTGCATTATCTAATTTATTCCTCACAATAATCACATAAGTATTAATTAGTATATTCATATATGTTATTACCTATGATCAGATTATTAAATTATTTGTCCAAGGTCACTAGCTAGTAAGTGGTGCTAGGATTTGAATCTGGCAATATCTATTACCAAAGCCTTTGTGCTGAAGTCATATATGCTGTATAGAAAGGTAATGTCTAGGTCCTCCCACCTAATGTGATGATGATGATGATTATTATGATAGAAAACCTTTGTGCAACATTAACCAGGTGCCATGGATTTGTTTTATATCATTCTCGGTATAGATATTAACATTTATTACTATATACCCATTTTACAGAGAAGAAACAGAGGAAACTCATTTTACAGATGCAGCAACGGAGCTGAAGTAGCAAGAAAATGGCAGACCCTGGATTCAAACCAAGGTCTTCTGAGTCCTTATACAAAGCTTCCATTTTTAGAAATAAGGTATATATATATATCACTGAGTTACGCTAAGATATTGGCAACTTTCATTATATGATATCAACAAATAACTTTTGTTAATGTCATTATGATCTCATCAGAAAAGTTTTTAAATATTGGGAAGCTATCAAGCTTGGAAGCATAAATTTTGTCATTGGCAACAAACACTGTCAGTTGCTTCCCTTGAAGAGATGGACTCACTTTGTTCATTTTTGAGAAAATGTCTGCCAAACACCTCAGTCTCAATAACCACAATTTGTCAATTATTCTTTCAAGTAAAGGTAGTGTTCCATAGAAAAAGCAACTAGTTCATACAGCAGGTCAGACAATCACACAAGTACCTTTCTCTTGAAACTGACATGCATTCTGCTTTGGCATACAGTAGAAATGCCTGAAGTGCAGTTTTCATATCACTCAGAATAGTTAAAATGGCATGTACCAGGGGTCAGAATTTAATACACTTAATAATTTTTACTGCTTCATCAAGGATATTCCTAAGTGGAATTGGCATTTTAAAAATTTAAGTGTGTGGCAGTGAAGAATACAATAACTATAAGTACAGTTTGGTGCCACTGCCTTGATCATATTAAGGTGCTATTTTACTTACCATTGCTTTTGCACCATTAGTGCAAATGTCAATAAGTGGAGAAACGTAAATAACTTCTTAGTATTTTTATAAAAATAGTTTTGACCTCACAGAGCTCCTGAATGTGTCTTAGGAATCCCCAGAGATCAGGGGCCCTACTTTGAGAATCACTGATCTAGTTTAATACTAATTTTATAGTGAGGAAACTGAGGCCTATGTTGAGGGGAAGCACGTGATTTTTCCCCAAAGCATACAGAATGAAGACTAAATCATAGCCTTTTGCATTCAAGGTCAAAGTTCTGCCCATTCCTCAATATCAGGCTAATTGGTCACTAATATCACAGAACTGGAAGAGATTAAAGGAGAGTAGCTCTTTGGATAATATATAACGTTGAACATTCCTACACTGCAACCTTTATTGTGAAAGTGCATATATATCAGCCAGGGGCCTAGTAGGAAACAGAGTTTAACTCAGGTAGTTCAAATAATAAAGTTTTAGTAAAGAGACTACTTGGAGAATTGAACGCAGAGTTAAGGGAGCTATTGAGGGGTGCTGAGTCGCCCAGAGACTAACCACCAAGGTAAGCCCTTACCATGCTAAGGGCAGAAGGGTCAAGTGAGATAATAGTGTTACTAAAGTCCACTGAGAGCTGCAGTTGTGGCAGAGGGGCTTATCTGGTGGGAGCCATAAGGACTCAGCTGCTGTGAGGGACATGGAGTCTGGACAGGGAGGCAGCAGGACAGAAATACCCAGACCATCTCTTCTCACCTTCTGACCTCCCTCCAGTGCCTCCCATTGGCTTGTACTCTGGTGAGAGCCAGTTATGAAATCCTCTGGAACCAGCCTCTTGAGAAGAGAGCAGGTTAGAGAAGAGTAGAGCTTGGATCTGGGAAAGGTAAGGATGGGGCCAAACTGAGAATAATAGCACAGGTAGAAAAGCCTACATCCTTTCTTATTCCTCTGAAAAGCAACCAGTATTACTTTGGGCCTAAAGCAAACCATCAAGTAACAGGATTTATGAGACTTGTTTTAGAGAAGGGGAAAATAAGGGGGTTATAGGTAGAGGCAAATAATATCCCTTCTTGGAGCCTTGTTTCAGAAAGAACCAGGAAGGGTGGAGTAGGAGACGGCAGCGCCTGGAGAAAGGGAAGTAGATTGTGTCCCAGGCCTCAGAGTAAGAAAGATAGAGATATTCAGGGAACTACCTGTCCCAGACCTTAGAGGAAGGAAGACAGAGTTATTCAGAAGTTGGTGCAGAGCTGAATCAACTGCAGCAGACTGTTAAAATCACAGGAAGTCTATAAAGAGAGGAGTCAGCATAGTTGATGGTTCCTAGAGATGGGACCAAAGGCTGTGGCCAGAAGTGTGCCCCAGGGAAAGGTAGAAGAGTCTCCACCTTCCACACCAGCCCTTGACTCTGCCCCATGGTTTTCCCATAGTAACTTTCACCCTGCTGACTCTCTACCTACACTCTGTACAAGACAACTACTATACTGTGCAGGACATTGACCAGCTATGTGGCCTTAGGCCTTCATGATTGAGGCCATGGACATAAAGTCCTCACTAGTCAGGTATAGCCACAAGTTAGCTCAGGTCACACAGATCAGGTTGGAAAGGGGGTGGCTGATTGATTAAAAGTCAGGATTTTCTTGGCCTAAAGCACACATATTGCCTGTAATCTTCCTTTATCTCTAGGCCCTAGGATGGGATTAAGGCTGGAACTGGGTTTTCAGGAAGCCCGCAGGTTGAGTAGAGTCTACATCTATATACTGTGTCTAGATGGGGAAATCTGGACACCCAGATTCTTTAGGATACATGGGCAGCATGCTATGGAGAAAGAGTCACCACCAGTTGGAATCAGGAGGATTCCTCCATGAGTTAAAAATCCTAGCTCTACCACTTTATTGTTGTTGACTTTGGACAGGGTTTTGTACCTCTATGAGTTTCTGTTCTCTCATCTGTAAAGCAGGGATAATACTCCTGCCTGATCTCCCTCTTAGGGTTAGGATTAAGATTAGGGAAGATCATTTGTATGGAAGTTCTTAGTAAACTATAAAGTTCTGTGCAAATGTAAGTGTTGTCATCATCATTACTGTCATCATTTTGGAAAGGACTCTATAGACGACCCAGTACTTCACTTTTGTTATGCTGGGCCCCCTTGACAGTATCCCTTCTAACAGAATTCTTCATTATTGCTCTCGCATCTCCACTGAATGTCTTTACTTTCTCTATTATTTGGTAGTCCTCAGGATCATGAAGTTTCACCCTATATGAAGCCATAATCTGAAAATTCATCTGTTTGTCCTAGCGTTGGTGTCTATCTCTTGGCATGTTATCTGTTCAACAAAAGAAATTACTCCCAAATTTAGTGGCTTAAAACAATGACAACTACAACCACAGCAACAACAACAACAAATTTATTCTTATCTTTCCTGTGGGTCAGATTTTCAGAAATAGCTTAGCTGAGTGGATATGGCTCAGGATTTCTCAT
The DNA here is from genome assembly GCF_001698545.2 of Rhinopithecus bieti. NCBI lineage: Eukaryota > Metazoa > Chordata > Mammalia > Primates > Cercopithecidae > Rhinopithecus > Rhinopithecus bieti. Next base: position 838,081 of record NW_016807378.1, on the reverse strand, counting down.
AAGTTTCTAATGAAGATGTTGAAAGCATTCACAGAATGGCAGAGCAAGGGCTCCCAAAGTCTGCTTCTCCATAAAAGCAATGAGAACACTGTTTAAGATTATAAAAATCAATTTTTTTCAGAACTTTGAAAATTAATTAAAGGCTTGCAATAATCCAAGGAGTTCTAAAGAAAAAGGCCTGAATCTCTGTAAGAACAGTGAGCTTTGTAGTGTTTAACCTGTCTCATTCTCATACCTCTCTCCCCAGCTCCAGGGTATTCTTAAAGACCAGCAGCCTCAACTGCAAGAGCTGTAAAAATCAGCAGCATAGCACACTAACATGGCACATGTATACATATGTAAAAAACCTGCACGTTGTGTACATGTACCCCAGAATTTAAAGTGTAATAATAATAATAATAATAATAGTAATAAAAAGAAAAGCAGCAACATAGCAGCTCCTAGAAGAAGCGAAATGAGTTTGGAGTTTCTGTAAAAACTCCAACTAGACATCCACATGCAAAAGTAATCCAATTCGAAAGCTACATTATGCCAAACACAAAAATTAACAGAAAATGCATCATAGACCTAAGTATAAGAGCTAACACTATACAACTCTTTGAAGTAAACACAGATATAAATCTTTATAATCTTGGGTTAGACAATGGTTTCTTGGCTATGATATCTAAAGCACAAGTGACAAAAGAACAAATAGGTAAATTATACTTCACCAAAATTAAGAACTTTTGTGCTTCAAAGATCACCACTAAGAAAGTGAAAAGGCAACTCATGGAATAGGCAAAAATATCCTCAAGTCGTGTATCTGATAAGGGGTTGATATCAGATACAATAAATTATTATAATTCAACAATAAAAACATAACCCAACTAATAGCTGGACAAAGGATTTGAATAGATATCTCTCCAAAGGAGACATACAAATGGTCAAAAGGTATGTAAAAGATGCTCACATCATGAGTCATTAGGGAATGCAAGCCAAAATTGCAATGGAATACCACTTCATACTGGCTAGGATTGCTAAAATGAAGAAAAGATAGTAACAAGTATTGGTAAGGACATAGAGAAATTATAATCTTCATACATTGCTGGTGGGATGGTAAAATAATACAGCCACTTGGAAAACATTCTGTTAGTTCCTCAAAATATTGAACATAAAGTTACCATATGGCCCAGCAATTCCACTCATGGTATATGTTCAAAAGAAATGAAAATGTTCACACAAAAACTTGTACACTACGGTTCGTAATAGCATCACTCATAGTTGCCCCAAAGTAGAAACAACTCAAATGTCCATTAGCTGATAACTAGTCTTTAAAAATGTGATAAACCGTACAATGCAATATTATTTGGCAATAAAAAAATGAAGCATTGATGTAGGCTACAACAGTGATTAACTTTGAACACATTATGCTAAGTGAAAGAAACTAGTACAAAAGGCAACATACTGTACTGTTCCAAATATATGAGATGTACGGAGTAGCCAAGCCTGCATGGATAGGTAGTCGATTAGTGGTTGTCAGGGGATTTGGGGAGGAGGAATGTGGAGTAACTGCTCATGAGTATGGAGTTTCTTTTTGGTGTGATGAAAATTGATGGTGAATGTTGCACAACTCTGTGAATATACTAAAAATCCAGTGAATTATACACTTTAAAAGGATGAATTTATGATATGTGAATTGTATCTCAATTAAAACTGTTACTTTTTAAAAAGGTGTCCACCAGGGCTGTGATCACGTTAAGACATCAATAGGATTGGAGGATCTGCTTTCAAGGTTGCTCACTCACCTGGCTGGCAAGGTGGTGCTAGTTGATGGTGGGAGGCCTCAGTTACTCTTCATTCGAGCCTCTCTGCAGGCTGCTTCAGTGTCCTCTTGACATGGCTTTTAGCTTCCTCTAGAGTGAGTGATCCAAGAGAGATAGAGCCAGACAGAATCCATCCTTTTTATGAGCTAGACTTAGAAGTCACTTAGATGACTTCTGACACATTTTGTTAGTTAGAAGCATGTAACTGAATCTAGCCCTCATTCAAGGAAAGGGGAATGAAGCTCCACTGTTTGAAGAGTGGATTATCAAAGAATTTTCAGACATATTTTAAAACCACCACGTTGATTACATTTTTAGCAAGGCTTTTCTGTCTAAAATGCTATTTTACTAGTCACATTCATGTTTTCCAAACTCTTTCTAAACTGCTCACTCAATTTCAGAAAGTCTAATGTGTCAATATCTCTCAGGTCCCAACTATCTCCCTGTGTCCTACTGCTACCAAAATGAGCATACAGAACTGAAAACAAACCCACTCCTTTTCCCTCTACTCCCCTCCACGTCTCTCACCATGCCAGCCGCCAGCTGTGGCAGAACAAAGCCAGCAATAATTGCATTTGTTAGAAGAATAAAGGTAAAGAGAAAATTACCACTGAAATTTGATTTCAAAAACAACAGTTCAAAAGGGAATTAAAGGAAAATGCAACAAGCAGAAGAAAATGTACTTTCTTGCTTAATAACAATATTCCACACCCTTTGAATTTTTTTGCTTGGGATAAGGAGGGCTGGGAGCAGAAAGTGTAAGTCTAATTTTCTAATATAAGTTGTAGAAAAGAATAAGAAGGGAAGATCAAAGAATGAGGAAACCGAGAGCCTACTCAAAGGCATTGAGACACAAATGGCACTACGTAAGCTTCCGAGGTACGATCCTTCATGAGAGGACTTGCCCTAGGAAGACCTGCGGCTCTGTCATGTCTTGTCTGTGGCTATATTAAACATCAGAATAATTACTATCCCTTCAATGCTACCTTTTTGTAACACACACAAATTCATAGTGTGGAAAGATGGTGTTACACATAAAGGAAACTTTATTAACAAGCAAAAGAAAAGGAGGAAGTAAAGGAAATTGGACACAGAATGGAAAACTCAGGCCAAAGATTTGCAGGGTCTTTTTTTTTTTTTTTTTTTAAATAATATTCAGAAAGGTGGAACCTTTGAGAGAGAAAGTTTAAATGAGGAAAGAAGGGGTGATGTCAAACCCTGGATGAGATTTACAGTTAAAGCCCATAGCAGGTAGGAGAACGTCCTGTCCTCCCTCTCCAGGCTATGCACCCTTAACAGGCAGGAGACATGACTCTGTCTCAACTGATGAGACCCTCTCAAAGTCCAACCTATTTTAACAGAGCCTTGGAGTGTAGACTGGGAACTTGGTCATATCTATGACCTAGGTAAGAAGTCATAACAGGGACCCTGGGGCAAAGAATCCTATTCTAGAACTCAGAACAGGGAAGAATTGAAGGAGCCTTCCTCAGCTCAGTGGCTCCATTTGAAATTTGCCTCAAAGTATGGAGCTAATGCTGATCGTAATTATTGAGTGCCTCCTACATGGAGTCATTTTACCAAGTGTTACCTCTCATTTTCACCTTTGTGAGTTGGATGCTATTATTATATTTCCACATATACTCTCCATTACAGATGGGGAAGAGGCTTAGAGAGGTCAAGTAGTGTTGCCAGAATCAGAAAGTTAATACTGATGCCGGATAGATTCCATATCTCTTTGACTTTAGAAGCTAATTAGGAAAAAAGTAGGGACTTAACACCAGACACTTATTAGCAGCTAGGTGTGGTGCTGGATCTTTGTAGAGCCATTGTCCTCCAGCAAACATGTCATGAAGGTCTGCTCTAGGCTCAGGAAAGAAAAATAAATATAAGTAAGTGCCATGATTACCTCTGATTTTAGATTAGAGGGTGGCGAGTTGTAAATAAGCCAATCCCTTCAGAAAAGCTTTAAAGTATAGTAAAACTGTAGACTGTCGTGGATTTGAATCCTGGTTCTACCATTTACTAACTATATAATCTTGGGAAAGATACATACCTCCCTGTGCCTCAATTGCCTCATATGTACAATGGGATAATGATAGTGCCTTAGGCATAGGATTGTTGTGAGAATTAAATGTGGCAATACATGGAAAAGACTTAAAATAGCGCCTAATGGCAAGGGCTCAATAAACGTGGTTACAATGAAAGTTAACTGAATCCCACCTTTGCATCTATTCAGGTTGCCTGGTCCTGCTTAACAGTGCTTCAGATACAGGCCCATAGTGTGTTAGAAACAGAGACTATTAATCCTGTGAGGGATGCAGAGACCATCTAGGCTGAGCTCTACATCCTCCACCTAGGAAAGAAGAAACAGGCTTAAAATTACAGAGCAAATAAATGGAAAAGCTGGTACTTGGATCCAAGAAATAACAACTACTACTATCACAGCTGCCATTTTCTTGAGCACTTGTTCTGCACCAGGCACTGTATATATACTACTTCACTAAATTTCTAAAACAATTCCTGCTAAGTAGATATTATTGATTCCTTTTTACAATTAAGGGAACTGAGGTTTAGAAAGACTTTACATCTTGCCTAAGATCACATAATAGAAGGCAGGATTTGATCAAACACTTTCTGAAACCAAAATCCATGATCATTCCACTTGGTACACATGTATTTTATTTTATTTGTGTATACATAAGCCCAAACACTATACACGATCTTAAAACACTTTGGCAAATTCCAGACTTTATTTGAAAAAAAAAGTTTACATTGTAATTAGTTAATTCTTAAGCACAGATACACAATATTTTAACACTTGTTAAAATTTCAGTCATAGAGATGAAAATTATTTCAGGGAGAAAGAGAATAGGAATAAGAATAAAATATAACGTAAATAATGAAAATAAAAGTCCTGTGCAATTCCTGACCAACACCAGAAAAATCTCTAAATAACTACTCCTTATTCTAGTTTCAGAGTAAAGTATCAAAGACAAATCAAAGTGGATGCTATAAATTATCAGCTCAATTTTTAAAACAATGACAGCCTTTGGGAACAAATGCTTTAACATGTCTTTTTGTTAGATATTTCTGATGGTTCCTTTGTAGAGATTCTATTTATTTCCACAATCTTGTCTTCTTTAACCCAGTTTTTATTGGGGCTTCTTATACAACTTTTGGTGCTATCCATAACTGATAAAAATGAAATAAGAGGCTATTTGTGTGTATATGTAAGAGTGTGTGTGTGTGTGTGTGTGTGTGTGTCAGACTTGAGGTCCTCAAAAGAAACTGTGCAGCCCAAATATAAATCCGTAAAGCGATTTTTATAAAGGGGTCGATAAAGGGATAATCTATAAAGGGGTATTTGCTTATTTTCAAATTTTGGCATTACACAGAAACAAGAATCTTCAGTTTGCCTATGTGGTTAATATGGCATTCTCTTGTAAACTCCACGGCCTCTTTCTTGTCCACCCTGAGATTGAATCAGTCCCACTGCAGACATATCCCACCATCAACTCTTAAAATAGATCCATTTCTCACCTTGGTGCAGGCCATGATGATCATGCATGACAGCTGGAACATGGGAGTCATACTACATATGAATGAGTGTGTTTCTGCTCTAGGGGAAGGCAGGGGAAAAAGCAGCTTTCAGGGCATTAGCCCAATTTTGCAGGCTTGGCTGCTCACATCATTCCCAACTGTGCCATGCTTTCAGCAGAATCCATGCATGACTTGAAGAACAAGGGTAGGGGAAGGGACATGCTAATTTTCAATGGTTTTTGAAAAATTTATTCTTTAAACCTCAAACTTGTTAAAATTTAATAATGAACTTACCTATACTTCTAAAGTACTTCTAAATTGAAAAGTTCACCATTTAGATGGTGTATCTTGAGAAATGTATCAAACAATTCAACTGAGAAAGTGCATGGCCTCATATCAGGTTGGCACTTTTGTATGGCAGTTCTTGGAGAAAATTTCATTTTTTTTTTTTTTTTTTTGAGAGGGAGTTTTGCTCTGTTGCCCAGGCTGCAGTGCAGTGGCACGATCTTGGCTCACTGCAACTTCTGCCTTCCAGTTTCAAGCGATTCTCCTGCCTCAGCCTCCCCAGTAGCTGGGATTACAGGCACCCACCACCACGCCTGGCTAATTTTTGTATTTTTAGTAGAGACGGGGTTTCACCATGTTGGTCACTCTGGTCTCAAACTCCTGACCTCATGATCCACCCAATTCAGCCTCCCAAAGTACTGGGATTACATGCATGAGGCACCACACCTGGCCTGCAAGGTTGCCTGCTCTCTGTGACTAGCGACCAAAAGACAGTGGGGTTGGTCTCCTCCCCAAAGACCAGTCCACAAGAGTAAAGGTTGTGGGGGCGCCCACACACCTGATCTATGGTCTTGCCTTCCTCCTAAATGTCTATGCCTTGAGCTTCGGACATTCAGCTGTCATCCCAGGGCTCTCGGAAAGCAGACACAAATTTTAAAGTTTCTTTATCAATTAAAATGTCTTATTTCTCTTCTTTGTTATTTAACGGTATTTTTCAAGATTTAAGTGGCTCTTCTCTTATTGCCTAATATTTCCTTAATGATGGAGCCTGCTGAGGCCTGAAATTATAAAATTGCAGGATCAAAAAGCTCAGTTAAACAGGCACGTGGTCTTGGCAAGGATAACAGAGAGCTCATTTAATCCAAGCCCAAGATGCACGTATCTGTTATTATTTACTGATTGGAAGACATTTTGAACCTTGTATTTATTTTAAATTTTACTATAGAGAAGAGATTGGTAGCAGTAAATTCATAAAATAAAATACCATAAGTAAATTTGAAAAATTTGTCATCTGAGTGCATCTCAACATATTGTTGGAATAAGAAAAAGAAAGTGATAAAACATATACACAGTACAATGCCATTTATACAAAATTAAATATATAAAAGATGCTAAATTATATTTATGGAAAAATAACACGTTGTTAAAGTATTAATACATGGATGGTGTTATGAGGTGAATTTTATGCCCCCAAAATTCATATTGAACTCCTAACACCCCGCCCAGTACCTTATAATGCGACCTTATTTGGAAAAAGGGTTATTGCAGAAGTAATTAGTTAAAATGAGGTCATATTGGAGTAGGATGGGCCCCTAATTCGGTATGACTGGTGTCCTTTTTATAAGAGGAAATTTGGACATAGAGACACACGTACAGGGAGAAGGCCATGTGAAGCTGGAGTTATGCTGCCCCGAGTCAAGGAACTACCAGAAGCTAGAGAGAGGCCTGGAGCCCATCCTTCTCTAGTGCCTTCAGAGGGAGCACAGCCCTGCCCACCCTTGATCTCCAACTTCCAGCCTCCAGAACTGCACGACAGTGAATTTCTGTTATTTAAGTCACTCGGCTTATGGTACTTCTCTATGGCAGCCCCAGGAAACTAAAACACATGGGAAAGATGCACATGAACTTCAAGACAATATCTACCCCTGGGGAGGCAGGAAGGGGAACAGGATTGAAGAGGAGAATATGAGACCTTTATTTCATTAATAGTAAAATAAAAGACCTGCAGTATATATGGGAAAATGTTACTAGCTGTTAAATCTAGGTAATAGACATATGGGTGTTTGTTATATTATTCTCTGTACTTTTTAAACTATTACAAAATGAATCAAAAAGGCATTCAGAGGAGTGTCTCAGCACACCTAAGACCAGCAGTGTTGTCTCTGGTTGTTGGTTCTAAAGCTGTAATCAACCTAAAGCCCTGCCAGTCTTTGATTATAAAGAGAGAGATTGCCAGGTCAGAGACTGAAGATGCTGAGAATCTATCAAGACCAGTTATGCAGAAGAAAACCGATAGCTGGGCATAGACAGATATATTTTTAGAAACAGCCACTTTATTCACTTGTCTCATCCCTTGAAGGTTCTTTATAATTGTGACTGCATCGCTCATCCAGCTTTGGGGTTGAGATGTAAGGTCAGAATTTTACCAATTAGAGGAGTAGATCCTCATAGAAAAGACTGTCTCTGAAGCTAAAGCTCCTATAATACTCTGTCTAGAGACAGCTCACCAGGGCAGTGGGTGATGTAATTTGATCTGTTAATACTTAACCAGGAGAGACTCAAGAATTCATACTGACATCTGCTGGACCCTTTGAATACTTTCTGGTGTAAGTTAGAACCAGAAATTCTGGAGCAGAAGAACTCCCAATAGGCCCCTTTAGGGACTGTCTGACCTGGGGCGGGTGTGTCAGCATGCTGAGATATGCAACTTGAAATCAAATTTAAGATCTTTTGCTCACTGCACACATTTAGCATAATACATCCATGGCAGAATGAGGCAGGACATCTAGGGTATAATTAACAATCACTATTCTATGATAGTCTCAGCAACACAAATGCCAATTTGCTTGTCAAATTCCAAAGAGAGAGGAAGGGAGCATGTGGTAACAATACAAAACAAGGTCTTTGTTTTCAGGGCTCAACTCAGCAACTGCTCTGTTCTTTGTGTAGCAGGAAAGAAAATCTTGTCAGCTCCTGGTCCACTGGACTCTAGATACAAAGTTACTGCATGGACATCTTTCTAGAATCAAATTCCAATACAACTCAGTTCTCTGGATCTGTGGGGGAGTCTGTAAAGATGTAAATTGAGAACAGGGGAGCCCAGTGGAGGAAGCTCAGATAACTAAGATACTAAGTTCCTTTGCTTGGGGCTTGCTGGCTACACCCTGTCAAAAGCTCTAGCAGTCATTAGATTTTGTTGTTGCTTAATAAAGACAAGAAAGCAAATTGTTACTTAATAGCTGGAATTTTTTGACAGGAAAAATTTTTCTAAAAGTGGAACTATCTGAAAAAAATTAAAAATTATATTGTGGTATGCATATTGAAAGCTATTCTACAGATAATAATAGAGTTAAACATTTTTATCTTGAAAAGCAACTATTGATTATGACAAAATAATAAAATGTTTCTCTTTTACTCCATACTCTCCTGATATAAGAAAGAGTTGCGTGATTTGAGTTGAAATCAGATTTTAAGCAACTTTCATTATTTTGTCTACTTTTGGATGAGAGTTCTCATATTCTTTCTGTTGAAGAAACAGGATGAGGGAAGGAGATAAACATTTATTAATGTGCAAGAGAGTTTACATGCATCTTTGAATTTCATTCCAAGATATTGTTATGACCAGATTACAGATGCGAAACTGTTTCTCAAAGAGATTAGATATTTTTCTCCAAATTTCATGACTATTAAGCAGCAGATTCAGGATAGGAACTCAGTTTGGTCTGACTTCAAAGCCTATGCTCACTTTCCCTTACATAATATTGTCTACATCTGATTATAATTGCTGGGTTAAAAGAAAAATGACCAGATTTTACTTAGATTTTCTTTGTGACCCTAAACAATTGAAAATACACATAATCCCAGTGTTTGAACTTGAACCACCCCCTCTGATGTGAGACAGAATCTGAAGGTGAAAATGGCAGTACGATCAGTGGGAAAAAACGTGAAGGCCCAATTGATGGAACTTTGGTTTTATATCCAAGGTAGGCATGGATCCAACAGCCATGGAGCAGTGGAGAGGATCTTACCCAACCCAGCCTGCCTGAGGGAGGCCGGCCCACATCCACAAAACCCTGATCACTCTCTACCTTTATTTTTATTTTTATTTTTTTTAGATGTTGAAGGCAAGTTTCCAACCAGTACTGCTTTCCCTGTACACAGGATAGTGACTGTAAATGTCATCTGGCTCCATCCATTTATTGTGCTATTGACTGGGTACCTGAAAAGACAACAGTAGAATACAGTTGAGAAGCACTCTCATGATGAAATGTAATGATCTAATTTATTCATTTTGTAAATGTGTATTTAGTGTCTTTTTTTGATGTCATAAGACAGAACACAGATATGGGGGTCATCTAGATCTGGATGTAAATCTCAGTCAGCCACTTACTATTTAACCTGAGGCTATTATTTAATATCTCTGTACTTTATCTATGAAATGAGAATAGCATCAAGCTCACATGGTTGTTGTAAGAATTAGAAACAGTATATGGGATGTGTCTAACACAGAGCCTAGTACCTTGAAGGTACAAAACAAAATGCGACTTATTATTGTTTTTGTCATTCATATATTTAAAAGGGTTATTGTGCTATATTGATGTAATAGAGATTATCATAGACCTGGGGGACAAATAAATGGAAGAATAGGAAACTTTCCCTGCCTTTGAGACATGCAAATCTAGTCCTGGAGCCAGATGCAAAAACACACGATGATGGGATGAGAAAGGTTTTGTAACTGAGGTAAGGGCAAGCTGCTCTGGGAGCACCTCTTATGGTTTACTATTAGTTAGCTTAAATATAATTATATATAGGAGCTACAAATTAATATAGAGTCTAAAGATATTGGGTGCCTGTGGCGTCCACCAATGCCTCACAAGGGTTAGGCCCTAAGCCAGGAATCTCTGGGCCAAAAGTGGAAATTACGTTTCCTTTCATGCATCAACTCTGATAATTGATAGTGGGTTCTTTCATGGCTTTATTAGTGGAAATTCTGAGCAGAGAAGTTTGCTCACATTGTAGAAGCAGCATATCAAAGAGACTGAGAACTTGGCTTTTGGAGCCAGGCTGCTGTGTTGCTTGCTTGATCCTGAACAAGTTTCTTAACTTCCTTGTCCTTTAAGTGTCTTCACGTGTATGCCTGGTTCTGATCCAGGTTTTTTTCTACCATATTCTGAGTTTTAGCTTTAGTTTTTGTGTGCTGGTTTTCAGTTCTTTCTATACCCCATACTAGCTGCTATTCCATTGTGGCCTTTACAAGTTTATAACACTTTCTTGTATCAGAGCTGATATGTAACAGCAAGGACTTCTCATTCTTTCTGTAATTGCTTAAATTCTAGTCTTTAAAGTATAAGGTAACACAATATTGGCCACATAAACTCCATAACCTTTGTTTTACTGCTTCCGGCATTTTAAATTAAGCACTTATTTTGAATTAGACACTTTATTATCTCTGGTACAATCTGACAAAATTATATTTACAAATGAGGAAATAGAGGCTTACGGAAGTTAGGTAGTAACTACCAAGTGGAAGATCTGAATGTAAACTTTGGTATTTGGGAGTCCAAAGTTTGAGCTTCTTCCTTTCTTACTACATGCTGCATCCTGGAACCCATTGTTTTCAGCACGTGGTTCTAGCACAAGTTAAGATACAGAACTTTGAAGAATATTAAGAAAGATGGGAAAATTAGCAGGAAAATGGGGTAGAGCTCCCAGAAAAGAAATTAGCAATTAAAAATCAAGTGCATTCAGGGACTTAGGATCTAATCCACTTCTATACTTTTCTCCAGGTGTGAGAATCAGGCTGGACTGATTTGGGTTCACGTAATGGAGGTGAGGAAGATCAGAACTGCAGGGCAGGCATGGCAGGATATCTAGCCTAGTGGAAACAGTGGGACTGGACCTTGGGGAGGGGACAAGTAGAGCTAGCAGGCTGAAGCAGACAAGTAAGCCTATCCAAATACTGGAGCGCAAGACAGGGCTCCCATCTTTCTGGGTCCTAGTTCCTCAGAAGGTATCCCAGAGAGAGTAAAATAGGCAGGTGGCAGCTTGGCCTTCCCTTGGACAATTTATCTTACCGAAGGGCAAGGTGTCTGGAGCTTCCATTTGCAATAATAAGACAGAGATGAGGTACCCTGATTGACACTCACTGAAAACAATGGAAAACAGTGAATAAGTTATATACAACATCTTATTAAAAGCTTTAATGAGCTGGTGAGAGAATAAAAAGCCATGAACCAAGCAAAAGTGAAAATCTACGAGGCAAATGTTTACCATAAAGGCATTTGCTAACAGGTGGAAAACAGCCTCGCATAATACTATTGGATGAAAATACAGTCCAGAGACTGCTGGACATACTGAATCCAAAGAGAAGCCCCCAGCAAAAAGCTAGGGCTCTAAAGGATTTTGTCTGCACCGTAAGGGGGAGTTAGAAATAAACCCAGTCATCTGACCCAGAAGGCTGAAAGAAAAACTTCTGGTCTTGATTCTTGGCACCAATAGAAAGAGGGGAATTTGTGCCATAAGATGGCCCTCACATGAGTTTTCAGACTGAATTTACATTATTTGGGTGATACACACACACACACACACACACCACACACACACGCACACAGTATCTCCAGCCCAAGAATTTTGATTAAAGTGGTTCTTTAATTAGATGAAAGCACAGTTCTCTATGGAAGAAACAATTTCAAAGGCCTCAAAGCATTTCCACAGGCAAAGCTCAAAGACATACGAACTCAGTTCAAAATACCAATAAGAAACAAAGAGAAATACAGCACTCTCAGAAAGAGACAAAATATATTAGAAGAGTTAGACCTACACTGAATATAGATATCTGACTCATCAGATACAGAATATGAATAAGAATATTTAATTTTTAGAGAAATACAAAATGAATTCACAATATTTGCAAAGTGCGAAACTATTAAAAATGACCAGATAGATTTAAGATAGAAACAATGGAACTTCTAAAGTTAATAAAAAATAAAATAATTGAAAGGAGAATCCAACAGATGTTTTTAAAAGCAGATTAGAAGCAGCTAAATAGTGAACTAATGAACTGGAAGATATATCTTAAAAGGTATACATTTGAGAGTTCTTGTGGGCAATATGGAAGAAAGATTAAGAAAAATTGAACACAAAGTTAACAGGTTTAATTTTATGAAATTGGAATTCCACAAGAGGAGGAGAGAATCAGCCAGAGATCTTATCTGAAGATGTAAGGGCTCAAAAACTTTCAACATTGGTGAATGACATCATCATCATTACCCCATTCAGAAACTGTGATGATTTCCCCGTAGAATAAACAGAAAGAAATCCATATGTATGCATATAAAAATGAAACTGCAGAACATCAAAGACAAAGACAAGATCTTAAAGGTAGACAGAGGGAAAAAAAAACAGATTACTTTAAAAGAAATGATAATTGGAACAACAGCCAGTTGCTCAACAGCAAAAATGAAAGCTGTAAGTGAAATGATACTGTCAATGTATTGTGCATTCATTTTCTATTGTTGTTATAATAAGTTATCACAAAATTTTCAGCTTAAAAACACACAAATGTAGTATCTTACAATTCTGTGGGTAGGAAGTCCAGGTGGGCTCAGCTGGTTTCTCTGCTATGAGTTTCACAAAGCTGAAATCAAGCTGTCATCCAGCTGGGCTCTTGTTGGAAGGCTCTGGGAAGAATTCGCTTTCAAGCTCATATGGTTGTTGGCATAATCCAGTTCCTTGCAGCTGTAAGACTGAAGTTCCTGTTTCTTTGCTGGCTGTCAGCTGGGGATAGCCATCAGATCCTAGAGGTCTCGCTCTGGTTCTCTATCTAGAGCCAGCAATAGAACCTCAAGTTTTCTTTTGCCATGTAATGTAACCTATTAACAGGTTCCAGGCATGAGGGTGTGGACAACTTTGGGTTGGGAGCATTATTCTGCTGACCACAAACTAACAGAAAGTAATGATTTGAAAATATTTTTCAAGAATAAAGGGAGAATGACACTATTAGATTAGCAGTAACTAAGAGAATCTGTCACCAAACAACTCTCACTAAAGAAAATGATAAAGAATGTGTTTTAAGCAGAAAAAATGTGACCCAAGAAAGAAGGTCTGAAATGCATCAAGGAATGAAAAATAAAAAAACTTGTGCGTTGTATAAATCAGTTTGTAGATTAAGAAAAATAGCCGGCCGGGCGCGGTGGCTCAAGCCTGTAATCCCAGCACTTTGGGAGGCCGAGACGGGCGGATCACGAGGTCAGGAGATCGAGACCATCCTGGCTAACACGGTGAAACCCCGTCTCTACTAAAAAATACAAAAAACTAGCCGGGCGAGGTGGCGGGCGCCTGTAGTCCCAGCTACTCGGGAGGCTGAGGCAGGAGAATTGCTTGAACCTGGGAGGCAGAGGTTGCAGTGAGCTGAGATCTGGCCATTGCACTCCAGCCTGGGCGAGAGAGCGAGACTCTCGTCTCAAAAAAAAAAAAAAAAAAGAAAAATAGCTTAAGTTAAAATATGTGACAACAATAATTGTTTAATTGATGGAATAAATGCTATTCTAAGTCTTATATTGTTCCTTGAATGCAAATATAACTTATGTGAAGAATGTACTTCAGGGCAGAAGACATGCAGTGTCCTCCTGGTCATCAATCAAATTTCTTATTTTATCTAGTTTCGGATCTGGAATAAAGTTATGCTATCTTCTTAATTAAAAGTTACACAAGTTTCTGAATAAACTTGTAAGGTAAAAATATTTTGAATACTGCATAAACCGTCGTCAATAAGATCATCTTAGTGTTTTTTATGGGAAGATTTCTAGAAACACCAATTCAATGTATTTAGGGATTATTGCACCATTCACTTTTTTTTTTTTTTTCTAGAGTCAGCTTGGTAAATCGTATTTTAAATTCATGTTTCAATTACTTTTAGCATAAAACTTTCCAAAATATTCCCTTATTATCTTTTAAATTCTCTGCAGTCTGGTTGAATTATGTACTGTTACTCATTTCTGGTGTTTTGGGGCTTTTATGTTTATATTGACCAAGTTTGCCAGAAGTTGTACATTTTACTAGTTTATTTAAAGTTACTAATTCTTGGTTTTGTCTATTCTTCTATTATACGTTTATTTTATATTTAAAAATCTTCATTTATTTTTCAGTATGGTGGGTATTTTATTAGGTATAGTTTTTAAATTGTTCTTGCTTTTTTTTTTTTTTTTTTTTTTTACTTTTAATCTTTCTGTATCCTCCTTAGCAATTTTTTTTCAGTCATCATGGCAAAAAGTACAATTTCCTAAACTTAAAAGTACATGAAATCTTATGCCTCAATGAAAATTTCCGAGTCTTGTGGTTCTCTCAGGCTAGGTGTTTCTGCAGATACCTAGTGCAAAGTCCATTAAGCCTGAGACCACAGACATATCTTGCCCAAGATCTGACATGATTTCCAGGAATAGGGGATGATGGGGGATGATGAAGCAGAATATAGGATTGAAATCTCAAAATGCTTCTTAGATGTGGAGAAGTAGTAATCTAACCAAGAGTTAGTTTTATTTTTAGGGAATATTTGTATTTTTGGAGAAGGGGATAAAATAGGTTAAAATAAAGACCTTTCTAGAATAAGACCAAGATCAATATGATGTGATCTCAAATAAATAAATAAATAAATAAATAAATAAATAAATAAACAAAAAAAGTAACACTTTGCACATTATTCAGAATTTGAATTGCAAGGACATGCACCACAATAAAAACATGTCCAGATGTCTTAGAAACTGAACTGGCCTTCATAGAGATCTATTAGCAGTTTTAAGGTCACTTATTGCTCAACAGAGACTTCTTGGTTATGTCCATCATCTGTGAAGAATGAATTACTAAATTTTACAGAGAGTAGACTAGTAAAGACAAGAAGAACATTTCTTAAGTGGGTAGAACAAGGTGCTGTAAGAAAGGCAAATATTTACCCTATATACCTTGGTTACTACAGCAGACTATATAAAGTCTTGTGTCCAAATTACAAGCTATCTTATTATGCACATCCTTTTGGTAGAAGAGTACACTATTGTAGTTGTACCAAAGATTAGTGAGCAATGAAATGCTCTGGCACACATACAAAGTGGAAAGTTTGAACACTGCCTTCATCATAAAGTGGAAAAGGTCTCTGAAGAAAGGTATATTTTTCTTCATATATTGCAGAAGTTCCAATTTTAACATCCAATCCACTTTCCCAACCACTTCATGCAAGTTTCCCAGGTCAGTTTAGAAAAGAAAGACTTCATGATCAGGTTGAAGAGTGGAAGATAGGAAGACACTCAGAGATGATGGGCTATATGCTACATCAGTCTCTATTAATCAATGAAGCAGAAAATAGAAGCTATTATAGCATGTTTTATTCCTTTGTGTACATTCAGATTTCTATTTAGTATCATTTTTCTTCTGACTGAAGAACTTTTAAAATTTCTTGTAGCATGTACATCTACTAGTGTTGAATTCTTTCAGCTTCTGTGTATCTGAAAAACTATTTCTTGTGGATGTAAAATTCTTGGTTAACAGTCTTTTTGTCCACCATTCCTCTAGCCCCAGTTTTGCTCCACTGCCTTCTGGCTTATATTGTTTCTGATGAGAAGTCTGCTGTCATTCTTATCTTTGCTTCTCTATATAATGTGTCTTTGATCACTTGTGGTTTCAAAATGTTTCTCTTCATGATCTGTCTTAAGCAATTATGTTATAATATGCCCTATGTAGAGCATATTATAATGATTATTATAATTTGAATTCTTTCAGCTTTTTGGATCTGTTTATAGTTTTCATCAAATTTGAAAAGATTTTGGCCATTATTTCTTCAAATGCTATTTCTGGTTCACTCATTCTTCTCTCACTCAAGGACTCCAATTACAAGCATGTTGGACTGAATGAAAATTTCCCACAGTTCACCCATACTCTATTCATTTCCCCCCAGTTTTTAAAAAAAATTTATTTTATTTTGAATAATTTATATTGCTATGTCTTCAAGTTCACTAAAACTTCCTACTGTACTATCTAGTCTGCTGTTAGTGCTATCTAATATACTCTCATCTCAGACTTTGTAGGCTATATCTCTAGATGTTCAATTGGGTCTTTTAAAAATATATCTATCATGTCTTCACATGCTCTTTCTTCTACCTTCTTAACATACTCTACCCTCTTGAAGATATAGTATATATTTATAGTAACTATTTTAATATTGTTCTATGCTAATTCAATCTTCTGTGCCATTTTAGGATCTGTTTCTATTGATGGAGTTTTCTTATTATGGGTTATAGTTTCATGTTTCTTTGCAAGGCTAATTATTGATTGGATGCAAGACATTGTGAATTTGTTTTAGAGGTATTAGATATTTTGTTGTCATATAAATATTTTTGAACTTTGTGCTAGGATGTAGTTAAGTTATTTGAAAACAGTTTGGTAATCTTCAGAGCTCTCTCTCTGTGCAGCTCTCTCATCACTGATAATCTGCCCTATCAACTCTAGCTGCCTTGGCTTCTTGGACTCCTAACACCATCTTCTCAATTCAGGAAGACTACCAACCTCTTCCTGCATTCCACCTCCTTGCACTGCAGCCTGGAAATACTCATTAGGTGGTCAGATGGTACAATCAGAGGTCTCACTTCATTTGTTTCCTCTTTCTCAGAGAATTTACTGTCCTACATTGATGATGTCCAGTGTCTGAAAACAATTGGTTTGTATATTTTTCCAAGATTTTAATTGCTTCAGGTGAGAATCAAATCTAGTCCCTGTTACTACATCTTGGCCCAAAGCAGAAGTTGTCCTTCTATTAATTACAAAAATCAGATATTCACTGACTATAAAGAAACTACTTTAGTCAGAAAATCCTTTCTTGCTTTTAGATTGTCTTTCAACACATAGCAAAAATCTAGTTGACATGTTTTAGGTGATGACTATGAAATAGACTCAGACTGTTCCATTTAAATAGATATGATTCTTGAACAGTGAAGGATCATTAACTCTTTTCATGTTGGAAACAATTAGATTCAAGAATCTGAAAATCAAGATGGCAGAAGTTATAGTCTCTAAAATGACAAATATTTTAAAACAAATGATTTGAGATATCAGCAATTCCTTGACCTATTAAAAGTGTTTGCCTTCGCTTGTCTGGAAGAAACAATGCTGCTGAGAAATAATTTGCTATGGTATCAAGAAATTAAGTACTTTAAGCTTCAAGCTATTTGTTGTTCACATCAGGATTGCCCAAATTACCTGATTATTCAGAGTCTGTCTATGTTATTTTCAGTTCCTCAGTCACAGCATTTTTAGAGCAGTACTGTAACCTCAACCTAATCCTTAGCAGTGGTCATGAAGGCTGAAATGGATATATGGATATATGGATAAATGGATATATGGGCTATATGGATACTATAGCAGTTTTTCTTACAGCTTTAGTTTCTTGAAAAAAATGCTGTTTGAAAGTGAGAATTACTCTAAATATCTACATTATCAACTTCAAATTGGTATGGAAAATGTAACGTCTGTTATTGATACGGATAAATACAGGGTATTCTGCAATTTTTACATTTCTGCATTTCTTTGAATCTGAATTCCTTATGATAAAATATCCAATTAACTCACAGTCACTGCTTGTCAAACAATGTAACCCTACTTAGTATGTCAACAATTTTGTTTTCAAAGGTATATCTATTTCATTAGATAATTATTATTTTATTAATATAGTAATACTTTTCCCCTTCCAGGTGCTCAAACATTTAGATACTGTTATCCTTTGGGAATGGGTACTTTGATTAAATCTTTGCCTATTATACATTAAAGTAGCCTATTAAATATTCAATTAGTCATGGTTATGAGACCTCATGGCTTTTCTACATGTTCTAAGATTCTTTTGAGATACTATTTCCTCTTTTCCTAATCCAAAATTAAATAACTAAGGTCTCCCGACCATCTTTAGGCACTTATGGTATAATGCTTTCAACTTCACCATTTTCTGAAGGACATTTTTCCTTCCTTAGCAGTGGTGTGGTACTTCTTTTCTCCATCAGTGGCTGACGGGAATTCCTGATTATTTTATTTTGTTTCTTTTTCTTCACAGACTTTCATGGAAATTTCTTTAATGGCAGTGGTTGAGGAGGAACATCTTGTGTAAAGATGATTTGAACTAGATAAGTGAGATCATCTTTTGAATAGCATCCTACATGATCTTGTCTGTCTCTTATCAAATCTTTATTGCTCAACTCCATGGGAATCAATACTTTCCCCATAAATCTATTTATGGTTTTACATGAATAAAGAAGGAACTTTTTTACATTATTGATTAGTTTGGGTTCTAAGCCAGTATCAGACTTGTTACCATGGCAAATTCTACTACAGGGCAGTTCACTTTTCATAAAGGAAGCTTTTAATTACAAGTAATTCCTGGACAGATTCACTCTTCTCTCTACATAACTCTTCCAAATAGGATTGGTCAGGCCAGGGCCACTGTATTACAAAATGTGGTATAGTTAAATGGTGACCCCTGGGGTTATCCCACACACATCCTTGGGCCAGATTATCCTCAAATTCCCTAGAGCCTGAATTTCTTGTCTGTTATTCTTCACCAAGGACTTACATATAAATGCTTTTCAAGAGATGAAATTCCTTTATAGTCAATGGCCTGCATGCTTCTTCATCTCTGGGAGGGTTTTGTCCTTTACTGTTATGGTCATCTTCATCTAAGATGGAGGCAATTCCCTCCTTTCAGTACTCAGACCAAAAGCCTTGTATTAATACCTGCACCCAACTCTTCCTTTTAAAAATAACCCATAGCCAATGCAACAGCAAATCTGCTTATCTCCAACTTCCATTTAAACACATATTTTAGTTATTTTGGGCATGGCTTTTCTTTACTACATTCATGAGACAACTTTATAAACTGCAACAAAAACAGATGGTTTGAGAACTGGGTTGGAGCTAAGATTTAAAGAAAAAGTGAGTCCAACAGCACTGAAACTATTCCAGTCCATGGACAAACAAGGAAAGATCCCATTTATTTCAAGAAATAAGTGTCGTATTCAGAACAAAGTCCTGGGAGCCTCAGATTCACAGACTGAGGGTAGATGTCCCATTTGGGTCACATCTCAGTCCCCAAGAGCCCTGCCTGGGGACCCTGTGCTACTTGTTGGAGGCAACTCCTATTCAAAGATGTATGTTTGATTTTTTTAAAATCAACCTGATACTTGTCATTAAATTGGCCCAATCTACTTACATTTATTGTAACCATTCATTTCTAACATCTTATTTAATGCTTTCTTCATCTCTTCCCTCTTGCCTATTATTGAATTGGACATTTTTTCCTTCATTGTATTTTTTATCTCTACTTCTCTTTTTTTGGTGGTTACTTTGGAAATGTGTCCCTCATGGTTAATTTGTTAAAGTCAAAAGGTAGGTTGTATATTTACCACCCTCCCAAACATTATAAAGTTCTTAGAATACTTTATCTTCAATCAATCCTTACCAGAGAATATTATTGTTTTTGTATATTTATCCTTTTTTTTTTTTTTTTTACCTATAAGACTTTATCATTTTGTTTAACATAGTCAAAATTTGTTTAGATTCACATATTCACCAATTTACTTGCTCATCATTTTTACTTCTTCTTGAATATTTCATCTTAGCACACTCTCTTTAGAGAAATATTTGGTCAAATCCATCAGGAGACAAGTATAAGAATGTATGTATCAGCCCCTCCATAATGTCCAAACCTGGACAACCCACACATCCGTTCAACAGTATACTGAATAAATATTTTGTTATATTCCTTCAGTGGAAATCTATAAAACTATGAAAATTAATGAATTTATGCTTACAGAAAAAGTGAATAAATCTTAATAAAACAAGGCTGAGCAAAAGGAGTAAAGTCACAAAATGCATATTGTGTGATTATTTACATGAAATTTTAAAAATGCAAACGGAATAGTATGTTGTTTAAGGATACAGAAATGTGTAATGCAATTATAAAGAAAAACGAAGAAGCGATAAATACAAAATTCAGGAAGATAGTTATGTCTGAAGGATAAGAAAAAGGACTGGCATCTGAGAAGAGAACACAGAGCACATGTAATAAAAATGTTCTCTCTCTTAAACTTATTGATGAGTACAAGGATGTTTGCTCTATGCTCAAATATTGTGCCAAAGGCATTCCATCTATTTCCTCCCAGTTTCTAGCTCCTTGAAGTTAGGCAAGGCCATGGAATTGGTTCAAGCCAGTAAGTTGTAGTCAGGATTGATGTGTGTGTGTGTGTGTGTGTGTGTGTGTGTGTGTGTGTGTGTGTGAAGTGTGTGTTATTTCTGGACCAAAGCATGAAAAAGTCAGTGAATGACCCTCCAGCTAACTCCTTCTCTTCCATAGCCTCATGTTGAGATAGGGGAGCCACAAGATCATAGCAGCCTGAATTGCTGAGCCATTGCATGGAGAGTAACTCTGGAGAAGTGTCCAGGCCAGCAGTTGATTTTGCAGAGATGAGAAGTCCATGTTTATTGTGCCAAGTCACGGCCATTTTAGGGTTGTTTGTCACTGCAGTATAACAACCTGGACTAATGCAAGTATTTTTACAAATACACTTTTATGTTTATTAAATATTTAACAAAATCAAGTTAGAAGACTCACATTAAAAATTTCAAAGAATACAAACCACTGAAGAAAGAGCACCACCCAGGACTTAGGTATAAGTAGGTCATGACTACTTCCAAACTTCTCTAGCTTGAATGGTAATGAAATTACCATGCTGATCTATTGACCACCTGTTGGGTCCAGAGAAAAGTAAGTAGAGCAGTGGGCATTCATTAGAATCAGCTCTATGGTGCTCAGCCAAGGAATGGCCTTGCTGACTCTGGCCTGTTTTGCATCGTTATTGAACTTGGCCACATGTATACATCTGGGCTCCCCCAGTGGGGTTGAACATTCCTTGAGGCCGGGATTATGATGTTTCTTGCACCTTCCTGCCATCTTCATCCTGGTAATAGGCTTGTGAGTGATCCTCAGGTACTTGTTGCGTTGAGCTCAGAAAGCATTCTTTTCCTCTTCAGCTTAAATTATTGACAGCTGCCACATCCTCCCTGCCCTCTCCCACCTTGCCAAGCACCTTTGGCCTAGGGGCCTGCCAAACAAGACCCAGGGGACACAGTTTTCTAAGAAAAGCTGGCTTCTCCAGCAGGGAGGATTTGCCAGCGGCGGGATGTCATGCGAAACAGATTGCAGACGCCTCACCTCCGTGGCCATCAGAATCAGAAATGCTTGCCTGCCAATCAGCATTACGGTGAAGAACTGTGACATGACAGTTGTCTGACTTGTGTTAATACGTTCTAATCTTGCAAACTAATTTTGTTCCCCCATTTGGCCATCCCTGCATTGTGTTTGGCCTGCCAGGGCTGGCACCATCCATCAATCTTAGTTAGTGGCCTGCTCCTTCTATCTTACAGCTGAGAGTGTCCCTGGTCCCATCAAGACACCCATACCCCCCTCAACAAAGCCTTCTTTTCAATCAGCCTGTAAGAATGCAGTCATTTGGTTCAGAACAAAGATGCATGTTCTTGTCTGCGAGGGCTGACAAGACAACCATTGTCTGATGACGTTTTTCAGGATGGCTTTTCTGGGGGGAGAATTCCCCATGGCACAAGGAGAACATTGTGGGCCTGGTTGTCATTTATGAGCCAGTGAAACATGTTAAATTTGTTGGAGTCAAACTCCCTGACCTCTCTTTGGGCCTAGTTTCCCCATCTGGATGTAGAGGTCTGGGCTACATGATCACCAAGGTATTTTTTGTCTCTGAAATTTGACCAGTTCAGTCTATCATTCTATGGCTATTGATCCTCATGTCTGACAATAGCATTTTGTTTCAAGTTCTCTTTAGGTTACTATTTTAATACTTTGGGGGGCACATAGTGGTGTTACAAACCCCTTGAAAATCTGATGAAAGAGTTAAAACCTTTCTCCCTGGAAAAATGCACTGACTGACACAAAACTTGTACTTAAAATTTCCTGAGGTTTGTGACTCCTAAAAGTCAATTTGTGGTCTCTAGAGGTTGAGAAATCTAATTTTGATTTGTGTCCTGATTTTATTTCTTACTCTAGCATTTACCTTATTTTTAAACCTGCAAGCCATATTAAATGATTTTTTTCATTTTTTTCAACATTTTGTTTTGAAAAATTTCAAAACTACAGAAAAACAGAAAGTTCCCATGGATATCCACATACCCTGTAACTATTAATAGATTCATCAACTGTTATATTCGCTATGTTCTCCTTGTCCTCTTTCTCCTCCTCCTTCTTTTCCCACCTCATCCCTCTCTTATCCAGCCCTCCCCGCTCCATCGTATGCTGGAGGCTGGGTTTTGGGTTTTGGGTTTTGGAGATGTATAAAACCTCAGCCTCTTCCCTTTCCTCTTCAATATCTTGTGGGATGATAAGAGAAAGACGCTGTTAATTGCATAGAAAGCAAACTTCACCAATGCCACATTAGAGTCATAATAAGATACTGTGGAGTGAGAGAAGAGAAATATTGCTACTAGAGGTAAGGGTCTGGGGACTGATTGGCAAAAGGTATCATGAAAGGGTAGCAGTTACCCTATCCTTGAAGAATGGGCACTTTTGGTGTAAGTTATTGTGTGAGCAAAGGTATGGAACTGGCTTGGAGCAGAGTGAATATGAGCAAAGATAGATACAGTTCTTTGGAATTGTTTGTATTATTTTTCTATCCGACTGGCCTGACCCTAAATGAATCCATCCCCTGCCAAAGCCTTTTGGAAAATATCCCTGAGAGGACCTAGTACTGTGGGTCATTTCTGGAGCCCATCGTCCCTTTATCAATGAAAGAGAAGAGATGGCTTTTTCTGCTCACATGACACTTGGATAAGGATCAGGTAAGGGTTACTATACAACCTGGCCTCCTCTCCCCATCTAGTCTCTTAAATCCCTTCCTGGGATCAGGTAGGGGTTGACCCAATCTTCTCAGCCAGAACTGCCAGCAGTGAGTGTTCACCAATTTTGAAATCCGTTGAAAAGCAAGGAGCACCTGCGATTTTCTGATGAGCCACAAGAGGGGAAGTGTGAACACAAATGAAAAAAGGGGGCAAAAAAAGAACCTACACAAAAAGAAAACCCAGCTGGGAAGTGAACAGCTTTTCTGAGCCCTCATTTCTGATGCAGGCTAGCAGTTTCAATCTGTTAGTTTCTCTGTCTCTGTCTCTGTCGCCTCTCTCTGTCACTGTTCTTTCTCTGCCCCTCTCTCACTCTGTCTCTCACTTTCCCGCTGGAATTTCTCTGGGAAAAAAATGCAAATTTGTTTTTCTGCCTCTAGGTTCAGAAATCAGTTGCACAATTTCTAGATGGGGGGAGTTAAAGATCTGAGGGGCTTTAACTTTAATTTGAATATCAGTCAATGGGGAGTTTTTGCAGCTAATCTCCTCACTTCTCACAAAAACAAAACAGAAAAGCCTAAATGAAATCAGTGCCATTTGGCCACATTAATACTAACATTTAACAATTGTGTAGCCCTCTCCTTGTGCCAGGTGTTGTTCTAAGTGCTTTGCATGGATGAACCCTGTTAATCCTCCTAGCTACCCTCTGGGGTCGGTACTATTATTGTCATCATTTTACAGATGAAGAATCCGAGGCACAGAGATGTCAAAGAGCTTGGTCAATATCACACAGCTAGTGTCAGAGGTGGGATTTGAAGGGGGCAGTCTGGGCTGAGACTTTCTGCTCTTAATCTCTCTATAGTAGCTAGATCTTAAAATTAATGAGTGTATAATGTTCAAAACAAAGGAGATGATGACCCTAATACAACCTCCCACAGTCAAATCAGATCTAGTTGTGTTCAGCTCATAGGAGCATATATTAAAAGAGATAGTTGACATTTGGAGCTGCCCAGATGCAGGTGATGAGGGTAATAGAAATAAGGTCATATGCAAACCATTTGGCTCAATGAGGGGATTTAGTCTGGCAAAAACGAAACAAAACAAAAGAACCCAAAAGTGGAGGCCAGAAAAATTGTTATCAAATATTTGCAGAGACTCTGAGACCTGTCTCTTTCTCTGGAGGTTCAGCAACTTTCTTTCACAGATAGTCCCCCTGCCCATCGGCACTTCCTGAGCAGGGGGAGTATCTGTGGCTTATTTGGGTCAAGGTTTCCTGGTCAGTCCCAAGACTGGCAGGAATTCCATTATCTGGGAAGAAGACTGACCCTCAATCATTGGAGCTTCCTTTGCCTCCTGAGAGGTTGTTCAACCAGGGCTTACTTTCCTAGACTGTAGGGTTAGGTCTGCATGTATCAGTGATAAAATGCAATTTGACATGTCCTCATGAGTCACTTCAAACATAACAGGAATATCTTTTCCTTAAAAATAATGCACATTTAATATAGAAAATTTAGACATTATAGTAAAGTACAGAAAAAAAATCTTACATTATCCCATCACCCTGAGGAAGCCAGTGTTAACATTTTATTATACTTTCTCCTGGTCCTTTTTTCCTGTGCATATATCCTTTCCACAGTCTTAATGGTTCTGAAAGGAATCCTTTCTGGAGAGCCATAAAGAAAACTCAGAGAAATGTCGCAGTCCATTATGAAGCATGAGTCAGAGCTTCCTTCAGCCTCAAGAGAATGTCTTTGGTGAAAACATTTCAAACAACATTCTGAAAAAAAGTAATGAGTTTATTTCTTCTAGGACCTCCTCTAAAGAGTGGGGATTACTGAGGCAGAGAACAGAGTGTGGAGTATTAGGACTTCATAACAGCACGAGGTGGGGAGGGGAAGAGAAGGCCAGGCCTGGCATCTTTTGTGGGCCAGGCACTGAACTGGACACTTCACTCACTTATTCATTTATTCAAGAAATATGAGTGCCTATAGTGATGGGTCCTGGGGATGTAGTGGTGAGTACAAAGGATGTGCTGTGGATCCTGCTCTTAGAGAGAAACCAGTGTCAAGGGGAAAGCTGAGAGTAACTAGTGGAGGGAACAACCAGAGAATATGATATGAAACCGAAAACAGACAAGGGTTGGGTAGTTGAGAAAAGCTTGCCTTATGGAAGGGGGATTGGATCTGAGGTCTAAAGAATAAAATGGAGTTGGGTGAGGGGAGAGGAAAAAGAGAGAACATTCTAACAAGAAGGTAGAGTATATGCAAGTGATTAGCTGGAAGGTGCATGGCATATTCCTGGAGAAGAAATGAGACCAGATAGACTGCAGAGAGGGAGCAGAGAAGTGAGGCAATTAAATTTAGAGACTCTAAAAAAGAATGAGCTATTGTACATGCAGCAACATGGATGAATTATCACAGACTTAAACTTGAGTAAAAGAAGCCAGACACAATAGCGTGCACAGTGTATAATTCATTTATACTAAGTTCAAGAACAGGTAAAACTAATCTGTAGTGACAGAGTCAGGACAGTGGTTATCTCTGAGGGGGCTGGCATTCACTGGGAAGGGGCACAAAGGAAGCTTATGAGGTGCTAGAAAATGTCTATTTCCAGATGATGGTGACACCAGTGTGTATGTATGTAAAATTTCATCATGTTGTATGCTTAAGATTAGTGCATATGACATACTTTACTGAATGTACAATCTAACTCCATGAAAAAATACAATAGACACATTTTAAATGTATCATAAACCACTCAAAGTGAAATCCATGGGCTAATGCTGCTCTATGAGCTGTCTGCTACCAGTGGGCAAGCTTCCTCCAGAATGCAAATCAACACACGACTTCTTTCGTGGAGAAAGTCTCACTGGCACAGAATGCTAGCAGCATGCTTGGTGATGTAGCACCAGTGGAGGTGAGAGATGATGCAGCTTGGATTGCAATGAAGAAGTGGGGGATGAGGGAAGTTAATGATGAGTCCTGTGAGGTTTGGTTGGTTTTGTTTCTGTGTGAGGTTTTTACAAGTTAGGAAATTGAGATTAGAATGGTGACTGCTGTGGTCTGAATGTTTGCATCCCCCGCTCCAAATTCGTATGTTGAAGTCCTAACCTCTAAGGTGATGGTATTATGAGGTGGGGACTTTGGGAGATTACTAGATCATGAGCTCTGCTTTCATGAATGGGATTAATGTTCTTTTCAAAGGGGTCCCAGAGAGCTGTCTTCTGCCTTCTGCCACTTGAGGAGGCAGCGAAAAAACACCATTTTCAACCTTGATCTTGGGCTTCTCAGCCTCCAGAAGTGTAAGAAATAAATCTTCATTGTTTATACCCAGTCAATGGATATTTGTTATAGCAGCCTGAGTGAACTAAGCCAATGACATAAGCATCCAAGGTCATGCAGTTTGTAAGGGGTAGGCTATTCCAATTCACCATTTCTTTGCAAAGAAATAAATAAATAATTTGAACACCCTTATATTTTTCCATAGAAAAGGGCTGCTATAAGCAACTTTCCAAAGAGAATCCTAACTTTTTTTGCTTCCAAATGCAGAGCTCAATCATCCTCTAATATTCAGATAACAACCTCCGTTAATGAACCTTTACTCTGGGGCCAGTGCCCTTGGATATTTTTTCACATCTTATCTCACTGGAGCCTCCAAATAATCCCCTGAGGGAGGTATTATTAACATGCCCATTACCATTTGAGAAAATTAAACACAAAGAGTTGAAATGCTTTTTTTCCTGGGGTCACAAAGGGTTTGAATTCACCAGGATTTGAACTTGGGTCTACATTTCATTCATTGCACTATGCCCAGTCATGCTTCCTGACATGTGTCCTTTTCAGTGAGGAAGCAGTGGCTGAGTTTGAGCCATTGAGTGATTTCTCTGTGGTTGAATACACATTGAAGGGACCTGCTCTGGGCTCATGGGGCTTTCAGAAGGAAGACTCATATACATTGCTTTTGATGTTCACCAGGGCAACTCCATTCTAGGACTTATGAAACTGTTTCTACCAGCCACCTGGCCTATATCTTACAACAACTAACACAGCAACACTGCCTTGAATTAGTTGTTTAGGGCAGCATAAAGGGCTTGGTTGGGGGCTACACTATCCAGGGACAAGGAGGAGATGCAGACAGTGTGGCTGAATATTATGCACCACCAAGGAGTTAGTTCCACTAAGACCCACAGGATTTTAGAGTAGAACCAAGCCTGGGTCAGTTCTAGATGCCAACAAGGAATACCTGCAGTCATCATAGTTACCTAATCTCTTTGTGGATACTTGGACCAGTTGGTCTGAACACGAACATGGACCTAGAAACAGAATGACATTTTGAGTCTGTTATCCTGGATTTTGTCTCCACCTACCCACTCTGGTTAGGTGAACATTGAGATACAACTTTTCAAAGCCTCAGCTTCCTTACTTGTAACATGGAATAACAATATCTTAACAGTATTGATATTGGGATTCAATGAGATCATATATGTGTAAATGCCTATCATAGAGATTGCTTCATACCAGCTACTCAATACATTATTTTTCTTTGTTTTTCATGAAACTGGCTTTCTTTATATTTTTTCTCACTATCACCCAATTCCCTTTAGGATTCAGTTGTTCTCAGTGTAGTTTTCGTGTGTGTGTGTGTGTGTGTGTGTGTGTGTGTGTGTGTGTGTGTGTTTTCTTGTTCCAGAGGATGGCTCCATCTGGGGTGGGAGGTGATCCCTGAGGAGTGAGAGGAAAACAGTGTGGGTTTTTGCAATGTGACTCTCTCTCCATTCCCATTTGCTTCTTCTCCCTTGAGTCAGGGCAGTGAACTTGAATAAGCTTTGATGGGTTTCCTAAAGGAGGTTTGGAGAAGAGAGGGTCGTAGGGTGAGAAGAAAGCAAAGGGAATGCCTCCCTAGGTCTGAAACTCCATGCGTGCACATTCCAGTTCACACGGTGCAGGCAGCGACTCCCACCCCACCCACTCCTGGTGCATCTCTCCTCCACTAGCACCTCTCAACCCTGATTTTCTGGCATTGGGGAGGGAAGAGATGCTGTGGTTGAATTGGGGAAATAAATCGTTTTCTTGTTTCTGAGAGGCAGAAGGCAGCCACGGAGTCCCCTAAACATGCCTGGAGCCATTGCTGGTGGCCTCTGAAACCATGCATACCAGGGTGCCTTCTCTGGTTCCCACCCACCTTACAGGTTATAGGCTTCCTATATACCAGTGCCAGGGCAATGTGTCTGATGCTTTGGCTTAGTTTCATTTTAGAGAAGAGCTGGAACCATAACCCAAGGAAGGAGCCTCTGCAGGCTGTTTGACCCAGGGGAGAGGAAAATTCCTCATTTTCTTTCATGATGGCAAAGGATTGATCTAGTGATTTTTTAAAGGCCTCCTGGTGTCCACAGCTCAAAAAAACAGGTGATTTTGCAATGTTGTTTCCAGTAAGTAAATCCTTTTCTTTTGTTTTCATTTTAAGAAGGCTTAAAAAGGCAGCAGGAACAGAAGCCTTGATAGTTTAGGATACGGGCAACTTGACACAAGGTGATGAGTTGTACTAACATTTGTTTCTGTGGAAAGGTTTGCAATCAACCAAAGAACAAGACAAATAACCACATGGCTTTTTAAGAACGAATGATGAGAAAATTCCTTCATTTTGGAAGGCAGGAATGAGTTTGTGCAAGTTGGACAGGGTGGCAGGAGGTGAGGAATAGAGTCAGGGAAGGACTTCTAGCAGCTAAGGAGTGTATTTCTGATCCAATGAGGTTGCATAACTTGGGGGCAGGGTAGGGAGATGTGAGTGGATGATGGAAAGAAGGTGCTGCTCACTGTCCCTGAGTTATGGGAGAAACTGGATCAGGAGGAGGCTGCTTTTCTGCCCTGGTTTCCTCCTCTCACTGGATTTGGAAGTAAGTAGATTCAGTGTTAGTGAGTCTTCCTTGGAGCACTAGCTGAAAAATCTACAGATTAGGTGACTAGGAAGGACTTGATGGCCCTAAAGTCCCTCTTTCATGGTGGGCTTCAGTTAATGTTCCTGCTCTGCTCTATAGCTAAGATATTACATTAGTAGAGGGAAACAACATTCCATGGGCTTTTAAACTCTAAGATCCTGGTATAGTCTTTGAAATTCCCACAGTGTAGTGAAAGAAACAGAAAATGATCAAAGTGGAAGAACCTGCTTGCTATGATAGAAGCACAAACAAAAAACTCTGGTGTCCAGAAGAGAGAGCAGCCTTGTACTGAGGGATAGAAAAACTTCACAGAGGAGGTGATGTTTGATATGAGTTTTAAAGGATAAATAGGAGTTTGTCAGTCAAAGAGTACGAGGGAAGGCAGTCTAGTAGAGAGAAAGACATGTAAAAAGGCACAGAGATAGAAGAAGGCATGACATGCTGGGCAATAGTGAGCGGTGAAGTGAGAGTGAGGGATGTTGGGATGGAGTGACAGGAGGCACACCGAGGAAACTAGTCTGTCTCTAGGGTGAAGAACTTTGGATGTCATGCCAGGAAGATTGAACTTACATCTGTGAGGAAGGGAAAATTAGCAGAGTTTTTACTTTTTAAACTGTATTTATGACATGAACTATATATATATATATTTATTTTTGAAGAATTAGTAATACAGATAAGTAAACAAAAATAATCACTTTTAACCGTACCCCACTGAAAATAACAATCTGATCTATATCTCTTCAAAACTCTATATCTATCTATCAATCATCTATCACTTCTTAATCTATTCCTCTTTCATAAATAACAACATTATTCACACAAAAACACATACTCTCACACATACATAAGCGCTGTATGTATATAAGCCCCCCCACACATACAGTCATCTCTCCATATCTGCAGAGAATTTGTTCCAGGACCCCCAAAAGAATACTAAAATCTGAGGATGCTCAAGTCTCTTATATAAAATAGCGTAGTATTCTCATACAACCTATACACACCCTCCTGTATACTTTAAATCATCTCTAGAATACTTTTAATATCTAATAAAATACAAATGCTATGTAAATAGTTGTTGTATTATTTTTCATTTTTTTCACTATTATAGTGTTATTTTTATTGTTTTTTTTTTTCCTCAAATATTTTCAGTATCTGGTTGGTGGAACCTGCTAATACAGAGGCCTGACTGTGTATATCTCTTTAATTATTTGGATTTTTAAAAATTTAACATTTGTTCGTTGCCAATGAACGTATTCCCTGGCCTCATCCTTTTTGTGGCTACGTGGTATTTTAATGTATGGGTCCACATCTGGAGTTCATTTAACCAGACTTCTACTATTGGAGATTTGGGTGATTTTCAGTTTTCTTTGTTGTAAACAATTCTGTAACAAAAATCTTTGCAAGCATGTACTTGTGTAATTTTCTGATTCTTTCCTTTGAATAAATCTATAGAAGTATTATTGACAACTTTTTGGAACTTTTAGATGTTTAAATATGCAGGATGGGTTTCAAGCAGGGAAGCAGCTATAAGATTCTTATGTAGAAAGCTCACTCTGGCTGCAGGTTGTCTAGAGAGGTCAGGAAAAGGGCTGCTTCAAGGGTTGATGAGGACTTGAGAAATAGAAATGAAAGAGAAATTTAGGAGATAAAATTAACAGAAATATTTGTAATTTGATATGTGGGATAGATTTGCAGAGTGTAAATGTAAATTTTTAACAGTAAAAAAATGTTTTAAGGCAGTGATAGTCTTTCCTTTACAAAATGGAGGAAGAGAAAGTTAGTGTCCAATAGTGTTACAGGCTTGTGTTCCCCCACCATGCCCAAATCCATATGCTGAAGTTCAAGATAATAGTACTTCAGGATATGACAATATTTGGAGCTGAGTCTTTAAAAAGGTAGCTAAGTGCACATGAGGTCACTAGGATGGGCCCTAATCTAATATGGCTGATGTCCTTGTAAGAAGAGGACATTTGGACACCGTTGGATACAGAGAGAAGACTGTTGAAGATACAGGGAGAAGAGCGTCATCTACAGGCCAAGGAGAGGCTTCAGAATAAATCAACCCTGCTGACATCTTGATTGCCCTCTAGAATTGTGAGAAAGTAAATCTCTGTTGTTAAGCCCCGACTTGTCTGTGGTGCTTGTTATGGCAACCCTAACAAACTAATACAACTAGAAAACAGGAGGAGATAGCAGGGTTTGTTGTTGTTGTTGTTGTTGTTGAGACGGAGTTGGCTCTGTTGCCCAGGCTGGAGTGCAGTGGTGCAATCTCAGTTCACTGCAAGCTCCGCCTCCCGGGTTCACACCATTCTCCTGCTTCAGCCTCCCGAGTAGCTGGGACTACAGGCGCCCACCACCACGCCCAGCTGATTTTTTTTTTTGTATTTTTAGTAGAGATAGGGTTTCACCGTGTTAGCCAGGATGGCCTCAATCCCCTGACCTCGTGATCCACCTGCCTCGGCCTCCCAAAGTGCTGGGATTACAGGCGTGAGCCACCCCACCTGGCCTTTAAAAGGTTTTTTGAATTCTCCTTCTCCACTTTCTTCTTAGCCACAAATGGGTTTGTAATATTTTGGTAGCAAAGGAGCTCAGTGGTATAATCAAACTCTGTTTACTAAAGATATAAAAATAGTACAACTAATCAAATCAAAATGGTGTTATCAAAGGAATTCCCATCAATTTTCTAACCATTTACCTGATAACTCTCTCATTTGATTAAATTTTTTTTTCTTTTTTTATGAGCAATTGATCTTTGTACATTTTCTGCACATTCCCAGGGTTAAGTGTTTTAGTGTATAATTATCCTACATTGTGTTTGTGAACTTCCAACAAGCTGCCCTCCATTCTTTGTGGACAATTTCAGCCTTGGGTTTGTTTACCTATGATTATTAACATATTTAAATGCAACTGCATAATTTTGATGCTTAATTTCAAGTTGATATGTTGAGATGTTTGGAGAGGAAATTAATGTAGCCGATAAAATAACTTCAATAATTTTCAGGCATTTTAAAAGAGTATGTAAGGGTACAGCAAGAATGTTACAGAATTTTGTTCATGGAAATTATTGGAAACTTATTTATCTCTGGCATGAGCATTGCTCCTAAAATATTCTCTAAAATGCTACCAGCTTGGAAAACCTGCCAATTCAAGATCAAATTGACATATGATGTTTTCCTTGTGTGGGCTACTTTGAGGGAGTCTTGAGCTGCTTGGTCATCTGGAATACTTAAAGGCAGTCCATAGGCCTTTGCATTTCAGAAGAATCTGACTCAATTATCTCTCAAGGAAAAGTAACCTTTATCTAAAGCTGATGGGACAAGTACCTGGGTGATCCATGTTTCTTTTGGAAAACTCCCGTGTTATAAGTTTAGATTAGCTGGAGTCTGGAAACTGAAGAAGCATCCTCACCGAACTTCGCTCTACCCTCTCTGGGTTATGGAATGTCTATACAGGCCTGAGGCTAGGATAGTCCATGACAAGCTCAGGACATCAGGATCTTACTTGAGGTCTTTTCCATCCTCTAACATTTTCTAAGTATGTTGTCTGTGCCAAGTTCTGTCCCAGGCACTGGTGATACCAAAAAAGACAAGCCATTCTTTCCTCAAAGAGCTCACAATATTACCAAGACCTTTATCTCTAACTGTGCTTTGCAGGACATGAGAGCTGGGCAATTCTCTATAAAAAAGATGTGTCCTGTTCAAATAAATGTGAGACAATACAAGAAATGATGTATATTCTATCCCTTTCTAAGAGTCACACTGTACAACAACATACTAAGGGTTCTACTGCAGACATTAAAAAAAAAGAAAACAACAACTTGTAGGTAAAATATCTAGAAACATGCCAAGGAATACACTTCAGAAAATGCTGAGATTGTGGTGTGTTCCAGTCCTGGGATTCCTGCTGCCCGTGGTCCTCTTGGTAACTGTCAAAGTTACAACTCACCTGATCTTTTGCTTGCCGTTCTTGGGTACCCAATTTACACGGCATGCATTTATATAGGCCAAATCGTTTTACAAGAACCCCAAGGGCTTCCTTGAATTCTTTTCCTGTTACAGGAGATTTTATTGTTTTAAATATTGCTTACAGTAAGTGCGTCACTGGCTGGGAATCTTTGGTTAAACTGAGATTTCACAGTAATAGAATTCAATCCAGTCTTTAGGGTTCATTGTTCATGTTGTTGGTTGGGTTTTCACTCAGATTTACAAGGACAATTACAGTTCTACTGGTTTAAGCTATCCAATGAAGGTCTCCCTGAAGGCAGGGACTGGGGTTCTTCTTTTGTCTGTTTGTTCACCTGCCCATGGCCAAATATCCTCCTTCCCTTATGACACACAGAAAACTCCCCATAGTACTGTCAAGATTGAGTTGTTTTTTTCAAGTTTCAAGTCAGTAACCCCACTTATATGAATGTTACATTAGGTATACATCAAAGTCTTAGCGTTCTCCCTCCTACCACCTTTGTCTTCAAGCTTACATATCCTACTTTTTTTGACCAAAGGTTAGGCTGAAGAAAGTTCAAGAAAACCTCAGACATGGCCATCTTCCCACTTTCTCAGCCTTCACATGGCTTGGGAATGTTATTTCCTGTTGTGTTTCTTGAATTTCAGCCCCATTCTTGCCTCATCACCACCATTCCCTCAAATCTCTTGTGAATAGCTTGGCAAGCCACCTCTGAGCACTACACTAATGTCAGTGAAAGAGGGTGAAGAAGAAACGATATTTTGAAGAACTGAGAGTTAATAATAATGAAAACTTGTGTGTGGATATCAAGGTTGTCTTTTCTTCTCCCCCGCTGGTTCATGTTTTTGAAGCTATTTCATTCTAAAATGGCTTTGCCTTGGGGAGCACAGATAAGAATCAGACAAAGCCAAGGTCCTTCCTGTAAATGTCACAGGAGCTCCCACTCAGTGAGCTGGTCTGTCCCATTCCAAATGGTGCAGCATTGCTCAATTCGCTAAGTTTGTGCTTAGGTCTCTTAGAGACTCAATGTATAATCCCATGCTACATCATCCATTATTCATGATTCATTCAGCTATCACCTGTGGGAGAAAAACAAATGAAGACAATGTGGTTCCTTCTCTTAAAGAACTCACAGTTCAGTGGTGGAGGTAGGCACCCAATTAGGTCATTGAAATATTCATATGCATGCAAAAGGTAAAGGCATAGGGAGGGCGGATGGGGGCATAAAGAAGAGGTGCCTAATGCAGCCTGGGGTTGGAGGATGTTAGAGTTTGCATCTTTTCAAACGGAATCTTAAATAGGGGGCAACAGAGTTGTTCCACAAAGAGGCAGGTAGGAAATAGTTTAGGCGTTGGTGTCCATACAGTTACTGTCACCAATGTGCAATGTTGCCATTGTAGTAGAAAGGTCATAGACAATAGATAAACAAATGGGTATAGCTCTATTTCAGTAAAACTTTATTTATGAACTCAGGCAGATGGATTTGGCCTGCGGTCATAGTTTGCTCACGTTGTCTTAAAGCATAATAATAACAAATAGCTAGCTATGTAATGCCTACTAGATACCAAACATGGTGTACACACAGACACACATATATATGCAAGCACATATACTTATTTAATCCTCACAATGACCCTATGAAGTAAATATCCTAATCTCCATTTTATAGTTGAGGAACTGAAGGCACTAAAGGTGAAGAAAATTGCCCAAAGTTGATTAGTTGTTGAATAGTAGAGCTGGGATTCAAACTTTTAAGTTGGCCCTAGAGTCCAGGCACTCAACGACTATTCTACACAAGGCAAGAATAAAGGAGTGGATATACTGTGAAGAGGAAATAGCATAAGCAAAGACCCACAGGCAAGAAACTGTATGAAGAGTGCACAGAGGAGTAAGTGGCAAGCAGACAGTGGCAAGAAGGGGCTGGTTTGTGGGAGGCATTGAATGCCACGCTGAAGAGTGAGG
Source organism: Rhinopithecus bieti (assembly GCF_001698545.2). Classification (NCBI taxonomy): domain Eukaryota; kingdom Metazoa; phylum Chordata; class Mammalia; order Primates; family Cercopithecidae; genus Rhinopithecus; species Rhinopithecus bieti. The sequence continues at coordinate 802,987 of NW_016807378.1, read as the reverse complement.
GCTATTAAATATAAAAGACAGCACCAGCGCTGGGGAAGAAACAACACATTATTCTGTGACTTAACCCTTCTCCTTTGCATTCCTGGAAGCAATACTTTGACTGGAGGGAGGCAGGAGCAAGCGCCAGGTTTCTGCAGAGGCTGGAAAAGGAGCAGGAAGGAGAGTCCTTTGGCAGATGCTGGTTTTCCTAAGGGGCAGCTCTGATTGGATGATGACCCAATCCAAGGAGCTCTTGCAGGACGAGGGGCAGTCTGAGCACGGCTTCGCTGGCCTCCCTCTTAGGTTGCCAGCCTATTTGGCTTGGCAGAGGTGGAGTAGCACAGTTAGCCCATCAGGCCAAAATTCCTCTGCCAGACGTGAAGTTTAATAGTCATCAGAGCCCCATAGCTGGGGAGAGTTTATAAATTCTCATACTTATTATACACAAGCCACAAGACTGTTTATTGAGGGTTTTTTTTTTTTTTTAATTAAAGCTCCAGTTCAAGCCCCACCCACACCATTACCTTACTGAGTGAGTTATTTCTCTCTCCATCTTTTTAATGGGCCACAGTCACCCTGGTCTCTTGCCTCAGGCACAGGGGAGAGCTCTGCTGGAAATAAAAGTGTCTAGCTTGGAAGGAAGCAGCCAGCTGCAGGCCAGGCTGGGCCAGTAATTGGCTGAGATGATACTGGAGGCTTGGCTAACAGGCCCAAACTGGTCCCTAATCAAGTCCAACCCGAGAGCTGCTCACTTCCCTGGGCTGCCAATATTCTTCTTGCTGTTGGGCAGGATTCCGGCTGCCTGTACAAATGGCGCTACAATGGTTAAGGGCAGGAACAAAAACCCTCTTCAGAATCCATTAGAACATGTCACCTGCTTTGTCCTGGAAGAGATCCGGCTTCATTCATCTCTTGGCTTCCTGGTGCCAAGTCCTCAGCCCAGCTTTGGGGAAGCCTGGAGAGGCTGGAGGTCTAGTCGATGCCAGCACTGCTGGCCATGGTAATCATCACCTCGTCTCCTCTTGCACTTGATGTACTTCAGAGGACTTGTCTGAATACATGGACTTGAGGACAACTCTGTGCAGGGGCCCAGCAGGCATTATAATTCCCCATTTTGCAGATGAAAGAAAATCCCCATTGTATAGATTTGAGAGGAATCTCTCTTTGGCGGAAGAAGAAACAAAATCTCAGAGAAGTCAAGCAAGCTTCCCAAGGTCCCACAGCATCTGGTCCAGCCTGGAGCTGAAACTAAAAACTCCAAATCTCCTGGCTACTAGTCTGGGCTCTTTGTCTTTCATTTTTCTTCCATGAGAGCCAACAGAATTGTGAATTTCTGGGCAGGTGTACTCAGGTTAAGTAGCCTTGGGCCTGGCTTAGCCTGGGACCAGTGGATGCAATAGAGAGACGTGTTCCTGGGATAGGTGGTGGCCCATGGGGAGAAAATGTCACCAGAGGTTAGGGCATATGGGTGTAGAGAGTAGACGGGTGGACACCGTTGCCAGGCAACTAATCCCACACTGCCCCAGTTACCTAGGTGATGGTGGAGTGAAGAGGATCTGGATAACACTGAGTGGGGATGAATTCCAGGTCCTTCACTGTATCTAGGCCTTGGCGTAAAGATTTTTCTTTTTCTGCTGATTTTCTTCCTCAGTTATCTGGTCCTCATAGTGGCACTTGGATGCCTCTTCCTTTCAGTTATTGCCTCCTTTACCCCAGCAGTGAATTTGTTCATAGATTTTTTATTTTTCCCTCAGCTTACTTCAGTGTCTGCCTTAAATTGTGAGCTTTGGAGGATAAGACCCAAGCATCAAATACAGTTAATGAACATTTACTGATTTCCTAGTAAGGGGAAACCTATCTTCATATTCATTAACTCGAGTCATCTGGGGGATGGGCTGGCTCTGACTGTCTTGTGAGAACCAATTGTGTACATCTCTTCCCAATCTGGCATTCAGTGACACCATGTTGGTAACTTGAAGCCAGCCTCACTGAGAGTATTTACACCATGAAAACCCACAAACACTAAAACCAGGTATTTTATTTGTTGTTGTTGTTGCCCACAAATCTGGTTGTTAAATATTTACTAGCACACAACTGTAATTCTCTCCACAACTCAATGAGGAAAGTGTTTATTATTTTCATTTTATAGGTGAAAAACGGAAACTCAGTAAGGATAATCAGTTTGCTCCAGGGCACTCAACTAGTAAGTGCGGATTTACCATTGGAACCAGCCTCACTCTGATTCTAGAGCCTTTGCTCTTTTCATGCTACTCCCCTTATGGTCCTGGTAATGCTTCAATTGCATGGATCAGAGATTGGGATTCTGTTGGAATAAGTTGCAAGAACAAGACATACAATTTTTACAGCACTTTAAAAAGTTTCAAATACTTTCATACTTATTATGTTACTTGATCTTCACAACCATCTTGTAAATTAGATGAGTGTCATTACTCCCACTCAAAGTTGAAGAAATTGAGACTCAGAGGTTAAATAAACATCCCTTGATCATACCAGTAATAGATGGTGAATTTGAAGCTGGAACATTTGTTAAATGATCCTTGGTTCAGGGTACTTTTCATCATTCATTGTAGCCTCAGATCTTGACAAAATACATCCTAGCTAATCAAACATTTCACCTAAATAGAATTTTTACCTTTCCTCTACTTGTGAGACAACACAATGAAGTTGTCTCATATTAAGGATTGATTAGAAAGAAACAACAGATACATGCTAGGATCAGCTTATATCCAAGTAAACCAAATCTCTGGCTCCTTCTAGGTCTTACTCGGTAATATGGGTGGTAGTGGTGGCAGCAGGAGGGTGAGCAGGGGAAAAGGAAGGGAATAGCAAGAAGATGAGGGCTGGATAAGAGAACCTGGACATTCTGGGATCCTGAGATTCCCAACCTCCCTCCAAATTCACTCACAGTCCCGGACAGTAAGAAATACTTTCAAAGAGATCATTTCTGTAAATAGTTCCTTCCAAGAAATACTCTAATGTTCTCTGGACTGACAAGTAGCAGAAAAGAGATCAAGACATTGTTCCACACTTACCAACTACCAAGGTTGAAACAGAAGGGTTTTCTTTTTAACTCTGAGTAAAATGGAAAAGGACTTTAAAGAAATTTGTTAGGTATTTAAAATTCTGGTTAACTGAGATATGTTGGTCCCTATTGAACCATGATGTGGGGCAAGAGAGGGATGCAGAACAAGGAAACCAGGCATCTGTGGGGCTGTGAGAAAAGCTCTGGGAGTGGACTTAAAATACACAACGGCAGCCCTGCTATGGGTCAACTCTGGGACATTGGGCAGATCACTTTGACTTATCTGAACTCTAGTTTCTGCCTTTATAGACTAGAGAGAGTAAAATGACCCTACAAATAGTTGTTTTGAAAATGAAATTAGGCCGGGCGCGGTGGCTCAAGCCTGTAATCCCAGCACTTTGGGAGGCCGAGACGGGCGGATCGCGAGATCGGGAGATCGAGACCATCCTGGCTAACACGGTGAAACCCCGTCTCTACTAAAAACTACAAAAAAACTAGCCGGGCGAGGTGGCGGGCGCCTGTAGTCCCAGCTACCTGGGAGGCTGAGGCAGGAGAATGGCGTGAACCCGGGAGGCGGAGCTTGCAGTGAGCTGAGATCTGGCCACAGCACTCCAGCCTGGGTGACAGAGCGAGACTCCGTCTCAAAAAAAAAAAAAAAAAAATGAAATTAAATGGGATAACCAATGCAAAAGTGAATAGTGGGTATTCAAGAAATGTATTCAATCAATGTTTTCCAAATAAATAAGCCATTTTGGGGCTCGCTCTTGAGAAGTCAACTCTTAGCTGTTCTTTGTCAAAAAATCCACCTAGCATAGCATAAAATGAGTTAAATTTTATTCAGCAATCCAACTGATTGTTCTCTTTTTTGCAAGCCTGTTTAGAGAATGAGGCCATTCTGCTGCCACCTCCCTGGTGGCATGGTGCCCAGCTGCTTTCTGTAGGCAATGGTGTGAAAAAAATTTTAATAGTCAGTCATGCCCTAGAGTGGGCATAGTTTATAATTTTCCATGACTTACTATGCTCAGCGTCAATTACTTTTGATTGAATATATATATATATATATATACTTTTAAATCACCTCATTAATAGTGGTGCTTGTGATTTTGTTTTCTATTTCTAATAGAAATCTACCATTTTTCATTCGGTGGTTTCCCAGCCAAGTGGGAAAAAGACAGCCAGGGTGAAATAGATCCACTGAAAATAGTTTATGGAGAATATGGGGCAGGAAAATGTTTTCCAAACTAGTACCAGTAACAAAAAGGGTTACCCCTACATGATTTTCTTTCTTTTTTCTTGTTGTCTTACTATCACATCTATCCATCTTAACCATTTTGGTTATCTTTCAGCCCATGAATTACTTAATCTGTGTAAAGCAGTGAGTCCAAGAAATGGAGAGAAAAGAGATTGAGTTAATGCATATGAAATTCATAAAACTATGCCCAACATGCAGAAATCATTGTATTAGTGTTTAGTCACAAGAATCACCACTTTGCAGGTGAGTGGATAGGCTTTCTGCAAATTGAGATGTTGGAATAGTTTATCTTCTCAACTTTCAGCTTGCTATCTTTATGTTTCAACATTCACCACCTCTCCCTAACCTTAGCCAGGTTTCATATATGCTTCCCAGACCCTTCCCATAAAATCTTGCTCCCAGGAAAGACTCTGATGGATTTATTTAGTGAGGTGTCGAGGATGAATACTGTTTGAGGTGGTCACTGGGTGGGATTGGGGCTGCAGCCAGAGGATTCCCTTTAGAGGGCAAATTTAATAGGAGTTTCAAGCCTCGTTGTAGGAATTCACATCTAGAAAAGGCAGACGTAGTTTAGGGGATAGACTAGGAGTAAACTCATCAATTTTGTTGGCCTTCACAGGTGTCAGGCAGCCCTATGGGCTGAGCAGTTCTCATGGGTTCAACAGGGAAAGAAGCAGCACTAAACAACGTCAGCCATCAGTGCTATCCTTTACAGTGGCCTCAGTATGTGGTGCAACAATACATTCTTCTTCTAGGCTTCAGCCAAATAAGATTCCTTCTTAGTGCCCACTAGATACTGCCAGAGTCTCTCCATTTTCCTGGTAGAGCTTTAGAAACAAATATCAGCTATAATAAATACTTGACCAGTCCATATGTCTATCTCCTGGGCTTTCTGGATTCTGCTTTTGCCTTGATGAAACACAGAGATGCAGCAATCTCTATGCCATCGGTCCTCCAAATAACACCAATCCCAAGAAGCCAACAGAATGAATCTGCTTTCCTGACAGCTCTCAGGTATAGGCCTGGTCATTTTGCAGGCTCAGTGTTCTTTGTTCCTATGCCAGCCCCTGTGCCAGTGGGTTCAAAGCCACAGCAAGTGTGGCCTGAGAAAAACTGGCCATTCTATCTGCAGAGTCTAGTTGGGAGGAGTGTGACCTGATTGGAAGGACACAGACTCTGGGGTTGGGAGAAGAGAGTTCAGATCCTAGCTACTCCTAGGATTTGGACAAGTCCTTTTGTTATTATGGACCTCAGTTTTACTAATCTATGACATAGAAATAGAAATCTCTGCCTTGAATACACCCAAGGGTTGTTTTGAGCAGCAGATGAAATCCTGGCCTGAAGCTAAGATCAAGGGTGAGCTGCCCCTTGGCCTGGGGCTTAAGTTTTCTGAAGGGGTTGCAGAGAATCAGCTGACATTGTCTGAAGAGCAGGGAGGGGATTCACTGGAATGGCTGCCCTTCTCTCTGATGATCTGTGAACGTGGACAGCAAACCTTCCAGAGAAAGCCTACCCTGGTCCCAGGTGATATTTGCAAAAAATGGGACCCTTGGGCTAAGTAAAAGACCAGATTGTGGAGGGGAAAACTGATAGAAATCATAACTGACAGGTCACAGATTTAAACATTTATTGACTCCAGCTAACTATGCATACTTATTCCAGTGCTACATACACTTACTTTGATCTCACACACACACTCTCTCAAGATGTCACAAACGCTTGGATGTTACACACACTCAGGCTGTTACACAAACACACCCATGCAGATGTTACACATAATTTCTCAGATGTCCCCCGCACTTACTCAGGTGTCCCAGACACTCAATCATAGGGTAGATGCACTGGTTCTGTTCAGCTTCACACTGTCTTAGGTATTATTTGGTCACATGAGACTAAGCCCACTCAAACCAGCTTAGGCCAAAAGGAGATTTGTTGGAAAAATTAAAGCTATGTCACAGAACTTTGGATGGGAGGCAGCAGCAAGGGTGTGTGTGAATTTTTCCTCTTTTTCTGGAGAGGAATGAACTAGCACTCTGGTTTCTGCTCTCTGCATCTCTCGAGTCTGTGGTTTATTTTGTTTCTCCTCTGGCCAATTTTTTTTTCTCTGCTTGCATTCAGCTCAGCATAGCTGTTCTTAAATGATAAAATAGGCTTTACTGGGTTTTGCTGTTCTTGTTTTTAACATCATGATACAGCCCATTTGTCTCTACTCTCGGAGACTAGTCACAGGCTACCCATTGGTCTTTCTTTTTAATTTCTAATGTTAATTTTCTGTGTTTTCCATCATAAGACAATTTTTTTTTGTTATGGAAAATGGCAAAACAAAATATCAGCAAAAGAAAATAGGACTCATCATTACACCTCTCAAAGATAAATTACTTTCTTCTCATTTTTGTTTCTCTGTGGTTATTTTTAAAGCACTGGTCATATAAAATAGTATAATTTAGAAATACCATTTTAATATCTATTGCAGCAATATGGTTGAAGACATCTTCCTTTAAGCACATACTCTCAGGTGAGCCAATCAAGGCTCTGGTGCCTTGAGTTGGGCCCTGGTTCATCTTTGCCTCAATCAAGAACAGAGGGAATCTTTAGGCAGCTCAGGTGAACTGTGTTTGACTAGGTTGGGGCCACTGCCTCGGGCATTTTCCCTAACTCTCACTGACACAACTGCACTCCCAGGAATCCAATGGACCTTCGTCTCCACAATAGTTCTAATTTGAGCCACTCTAGGCTTCTCAACAAGTGGCCCATGCCCTGAGCTTCAGGTTCTCAGGGGCACTCTGTGATTGTTTGCCAAGTTTTGAATTTTGCATTTTGCATTTTTTATTTTTTCTGGAAGAAAGAGTCCTATAGCTCAAAAATATCCACGATCTAGAAATTCAAGAACCCCTTGTTCACTATCAATAGCAAAGGCTATCCTAGACTGCAGGGGCCTTGGCCCTCCTGGTTTCCAGCCAGCCCAGCCTTAGACAGGGAGAAAAATCTGCAAAAGAAACCAGCTTATCCTTCTTCCTCTATTTTTTTTAACTTTTGTTTTCATTTTTGAGGTCTGTTGCACATTATACTAAACTGTTAAAAGGGGTGAGAACCTTCCCACACAGAAGAAAATGGAATTGGTATGCAAAGTAAGCCCAGTCTTGAATAATTAATTCTGATTTGCATGTTCAGATGAGCCTGAGAGCTGCCCTGGCAGCCGGGAGGGAATTCATATGCAGGAAGGTGGAGGGTGGTGTGCCCAGAAGGGGAAATTTGGCTTCCCCAGGAACCTTCACTGTCTTTCTCAAGTCAATTCTTTTGCTTTCTGGAGCTATAAAAGCCCTGGGAGATGGGGAATTGGGGCTCAGGGAGGGGGAAGTGTCTTGCCTAAATTCACACAGCAAGTTAGTGACAGAAAATATCACATAGTGATTAATAGCTAGGGATCAGGGATTTTGGGATCACCAGGGTTTTAATCCTGTCACTTACCAGTTATGTGACCTTGGCAAGTTACTTAATCTCGCTAAACCTCAGCTTCTTCATCTGTAAAATGGGAACAAACAATAATATCCACTTTATGGGGCTATTGTAAACATTCAATTCAATGTGTACCATGCTTATAAGCATGGTAGAAATGCTTGATTGCTCTTGCTGTGGCTCTCATTATCAAAATCCTCCTCCTCCTTCTTCTCCTGCTTCTCATCTTTAGCAATGGAACTATAATCAGAACCCAGATTTTTTTATCAGCACAATTTATGTTAATCAAAAGCAGTTTAGGGTCTTTGGTGAGCCTCAGTGCCTCCTCATTGCTAATTATTCTCTGGTATCATTGCTAGGGAACAATAATACTACTAATAATAAATAATAACATATGCCAAATGGGTGCTTCTTCCAAGGTACTTTGCTAAGCACTTTGCAAATCTTTAGGCCCCTGAAGGTGATAATTTACTAAGGTACTAGACCACAATGTTGAGGATGGAAAGGAAGCAACATCTAATGGGATGGGGCGCTGTCTGAGGGGTTTGAACAGAGAGGCTGTTGAAACTCAAGCCTGACCCAAGCATATGCCCTCCTCTCAGCTCTCCTGCACAGAGGGTTGGTCAGATCCTTTCAAAAGTTGGCGCCAGTCAGACTGCCCACAGTCTGTAGTTCTGAGATCCACTGAAGCTCACTGGGGAGAACGGAAGCCACCGATAGACCCCAGCTGTACATTCTGAGGAGCAGCACATGTCCTCACTGCTTCCACTATCTGAAAGATAAGGGGGTCCCGTGGAGCAAGGACCCAGTGTTGAACCAGTGGCCAGAAGCTATAGAGAGACAGATTTTAACTGTAGTTTAATTCTGTGGAGCAAAAACTCTCTACAAAGTTAGAATTCATCTTCGAGATAAATTCCCAGCCACTAAAAAGTTTTTTGGGGTCCCTGGGAATGTTGTAAAGAGGGGCCCTTTAGACAGGATGATGCTTGGGGCCCCTAGATACCTGGAACTCTCAGGTTTCAAGTTTCCAGGCTGGTTGATGAGGCCCTTTTGCCTTCATAGAACCAGGTTTTTCTACTCACACTGTTTAGGACTCAGGAGATGCCAGCCAGGGAGCTGGGTTGTCCAGTTAGTCCTTGATAAGAGAGAAACAACATCCTTTTCTCGTACCATGACCCCAAATTAGAAGGACCTTCTGCAGATGTGATAGGCTTAGCCCCGTTGGGCCCCAGGGGCTTATTCTCAGAGGCAGCATAATATAGTGAAAAAACAAACAAACAAACAAACAAAACAAAAACAAAACACTGAACTTGGAGCCAGACATCCTGCGTTAAATCCCAGTACTACTCATAATTTTTTCACTTTGGGCAACTTGCTAAACTTCTCTGAACCTTAGATCTTTTGGGAGATCATGTTACCCACTTAAGAATTTTTTTGGGAGGTCATGTTACCCAATGTAAAGAGTACAGATAATACTTGCATGGCACCTGGCACAGCATAGGTGAATTCTATAATGTGTCTCAGCACATGTACATTATAGAAGTACATAAACATGGGACAGTTGTGCAGACTAGATGAGAGAACAAATGGCAAAGCCTAAATGTCACTTTCCTTTCCTCAAGCCCTGTTCATGTGTGAAGGCAGCTGTGTCCTCTGATATGTCGTTCTTAGTAGCCTAATATCTTTCCTCAAGCTTTACTTTCAGAAGCCCCTATTCTGCTGGTACTGAGAGGGGAGGCTAAGCTGGGACTAGAATGCTTACAGAGGATTTGTATAAATGCAATGAGAAAAGAGCCTCCCAAATGGATGGTAGTGCCTGCTCGCTGATGTTCAGGAAGACTTTAAGCATCTGTTGTAAGATCGCACACCTCTGGAACTCTGCATCTACTTGTTCTGGAAGAAGAATCAGAAAGCAGAAAGAGTGCAAACCAGAAAACCTGTCTCTGCCCCTTACTACTCAACCTCTCTCTGCTTTGATTTCCTCATCTCTAAAATGTGGCTAATGAATTCTACTGAGGATTTTGGTGAGAATTCTATGAGATGAGTGGTGGACATATCTAGCCAGTGCCTAGGTGGCACTCAATATATGCTAGTGAATCTGCATCTGGAGAGTTGAACTCTCTGCGTGGCCAAGAGCTAACCCTATAAATATTAAGATATTTTAAAAAAGTATTTTACTGCAGATCTTTATATTCTTCTTCACTGAGGGAAAATGAGTATAATTTAACCTTTATTTGGTGACTTAGGTTGTCACTATTAACACCAGCCACTACTCAGTAAGGTCCTTGGGAAGGTGGGTAGGACTGTTTGCCTCTGTGATAAATGGCTCCAGAGCAAACTTCTGCCTCATCACTGCTATTGCTGTATCTGCAAATAGTAGTTTTTCTCAACAAATTTAATTGACTGCCTCTCCTCTTCTGTAGGCTGGAAAAATAACATCCAAGAATTTTGTGAGTAAAATGAGTTTCCAAATCCCTGAAGGGCTCCCCATGGTTAAAGTACATGGGTTTGTGACAGCTCTTTGGCTGGCATATCTCAATTGCTTCCTTACCTGTACCTGGGTGCATTCTAGACAGAGATAGGCTAAATGACGACTTGTTCTCCAACTGGAAAACAGACTGTGGAATCCTACATTGCTCCTATACAGCTTGTCTAAGAAGCACAGAAGCACAGGGGGAGCTGAGGAGCAGCACTAACTCTGTTCTTTCCCTTCTTTCCCCTCCCTCAGCCTCAACCATGCCGCTCGGGCCTCCCGCTCCCCTCACCTCAGGGCGGGCAATTTTTTCTCCTCTCCCTTCGCGCTCCTCCTCTCCTTCCTTCCTTCCTTCGCTTCCTTCCTTCCTTCCTTCCTTCCTTCCTTCCTCCTTCCCTTCTATCTACTTTTCTTCTTCTATTTTTTTTTTTTAACCTTACTGTTGTGAGGACTTACTCCTTTGTGCACACAGTTGTGTGTGGTTGGGATACAACGAGGCTTGGATGTCAGTGTAGTTCAGTTGGCTTGCCTATATCTGACATTCTTACTTCTAGGAGAAGATTGTCTGTAAATCGCTGATTTAAAGATGCCCAAACCACTGAGCTTATGCTCAAAAATCAGAGAGAAAATCAATCTTCAATTAACCTGTGGGACCTTTTATGCTTATGTAAATGAGAGTTACAGACAATGTAGTAGGTATATGAAAACTTCAGTTGCAAACTTGGGTTAGATTAGAAATAGGGGCAATGGATTGTTAGATCCAGAGTTGCTGCCTTGAGCATTCCAAAGACATATTCATTTGCTCTCCAATTGATCATTTAAAATACGGAGTCTAGTTTTGAGATATTTCCTGCCAGAGAGTGTTGTGATTCCCAGACACTGAGGCCTGGGCATACAGAGGCTCATGGACACAAGGATTGCTCAAAGCACACACATAGGCATGCACATGGCCCTGGACAAAATCCATCTGACCTGCACACAGGTACACATATGCACACAAAGGCACCTAGGTGCGTCTTCTTCACCTGGCTTCTTTCCTTCGTATGGTTAACTCTCCCTTATTTTCAGGTCCTAGCTTAAGTGTCTGTTCCTCTGAGAAGTCTTTTCTGATTTCTGTTAATTTATATGTCCCGACTACATATGCCAAAAACACTCTCTCTTCCCCGATCTTAGCACTTATCCTGTTTTACTGTGATTGGCTATTAACTAACATATAGAACCCTCACAAGATCATAGCTCCCTGAGTAGAGATGCTTTCAAAGATTTCACAACCATTATAACTCCATATTGTGTAGTATATAATAGATGCTCAATAAACATTGTCGAGCGAATATAAGGAATGGTTACATAAACACAAACCAACCCACAAAATTACTCTCATATACACACTCACAAAGATATAAATGTATACACAAATATGATATGTGCACAGAGAGATGAGCTTCTGCGCTGTTATACACACCCATCGATCCACAGGGCCAAAGCAGGCACACACTCTCCCAAGTACAGAGATGCTCACATTCACACACAGGCCCGTATAAGGACTGTTACATGCATACCCACAAGCAAAATACACACGCACCCACCTCAAGGAAGAGATTTTCCTCTCACTTGTATTCATGACCTGTGTATGCAAATTGGATTTTCAGAATGTTCTAATCCTTTGTTGACATTTATTAAGACAAAACAGAGGTGGGCACACACAGCCTCTTGGCTGTGCGGATTCGTCTTTGCTGCAATGTAATGTCAGAAATTGTTGATGCAGAATTAATGCTCACTTTTACAAGTTTATCTTATGTCATAGAGTTGAAAAAAACCTCGGTGTAAATATTCATCATATGGCTTAATTGGTTTGATGTACCGTAGCAACAAGCACAGCGCCAGACGCTTGCTATGGAGGCCTCCGCGTTGTTTCAAAGTCTTTATTATTATGACAGCAAAGTCTTGTTCATTAAAGTTTCACAATCCATTTTCATTAGGTTGAAGCTGAGTCTGTAAATGAACAGTTGCTCTGAAAAATCAAGCCCTCACAGTTCTCGCTGGGGAGGCAGTGCGTCTGTATTAATTATCAGGACGCTGGTGTCGATCGACGATGTTAATTGCACTGATGGCTCGTTATTTGGGGAATTGCCATGCATTTCATGCAGGGATAATAAAAATGAATTTTTAAACAAAGAGACTTAAAATAATATCGAATCTGCAGAGAATACCAACATCAAAGGCGTATCTCAAAGCTTTGAATTTTATCTTTGTGGTCCAAAATGTTAAAGAGGCGCCCGCAATGCAGTTGGTTCAAGTTTGCAGTGAAGGAAAACAAAACAAGAGTTAATTAACTGTTATTACAAACCTTTTCAACTTTAATTTGACTTTCAAATATTAGCATTTATCTATGAACTGTGCTTCTGGGTTTGACAAATTAGTTTTCATAGAACAAGTTTAATTAGGCGTCATTGTGCTTTTATGTCAGTTTTCAGAGCTCCAGACAATGAATGGATTAACTTATTAAAAGTCATCTGTTTAAAAGACTTTGTCGAATGGCAAATGGGTGGGCAAAGTTGCTTGGCTTTGCAAGGAGATGGGGAAAATGATATTGCTGGTTGGGTGTCAGGGGGGTTGTAGATCAGATGAAGAGGAAATTGGCCTTCCTGCCAGCTGAAGCCTGCTTCTGGTTCACCTCCACTTTCTTGTTCTCTCAGGTGGTGAGGGACCTGTGGTCACTGTGCCAACCCAGTGCCTAGGAAAACTGAGCTGAGGAAGGCACCGTGTCTGTTGTGGAGGAAGGAAATGACAATGGCAATGGAGAGAGTTTTAGGGTCTGTTTCCATGGCAATCTGTGCTTGGCTATGTGTTATATTCCATCAATCTCTAGTTCAGAGTTCAGCAAACTTTTTTTGTAAAGGACCAGACAGTCACAACCACTGTACTCAGACATTGCAATATGAAAGCAGCCATAGCAAAAAACAAAACAAAACAAAACAAAAGCAGCTGTGCTCCAATAAAATCTTATTTACAGAAAGAGTAGGAGAGGCTATCCTTGGCCTAGGGGTCATAATTTACTGACTCCTGCTCTAGTTGAATGTCACGTGTTGCTCCGGCCATAGAAACCAGAATACATTCAACAAAAGGGAGTCTCTTCTCTGTTAATTTTCTCCTCAAAATGACCCATGACTTCTCAGTCATCAAACATTTTCGTCTAAAGCACTAGGCATTGCTGCACAAATGGTGATACACAGATGGTTTATAAAGTGTCCCGACCTTGAAGAGGTCTCATTCTAATGGTGGAGCTCCTACTTTGGAATCTGCTGTGATAGGGCTGGGGTGTATTTATTTTGACTTGTTGAGTTAGATGTCTAGCGATGTCCTAGAGCAGGGCACACATGGCCTTAAGGGTGTCTCTGGAAACTTCAAACACACTCATTGCTACAAACCCAGGACACCTCACTCAGATCCTGGGAAATGGAGTGGATGGGGTGGAATTAAGTTGAGAAGCAAGCGAGGTAGGCTAGGCCAGCCAGGATGCAGTATCTCAGGAGGCATGACCTGGGCAGCTGGCCTAGAAATGGCACGGACTAAGAGGCAAGGCACTTTTGGCCTCTTTGGCTCATAGTAAAAATGGAAAAACTGAAGTCTAGAAGGAGATCTGGACTTGTCTAAGTTCAAACTGTGGAAAGAATAATAGGCCTGGAAAGTGGGAACTTAAAGAAAGAGGAGAAAGAAGCCAGAAACCACAGGTCTAGCTTCCAGCCTCAGGACCATTGACACCACCCATCGCCATCTCTGGCTTCTGCTTCTCCAACTCCCCACTTCCAGTGTCAGTCCCCTTTTTCCTCCCTATAGTTTCAGCCTGTTCTTATGCCCATAGCAATGGGTACACTGGGCAGGCAGGATTGAAACAGCTTTGATCTACTTCTGCTTTGCTTCTGGGGGCTGTGCATGGTATCCCTCTGGGAGTGCTCTGTTGAGCCTGCCTCTCCTCTCAGCTCCCCTGCCCTGGGGTTGCCTAGGCTGAGGGCTTGCCTCTGGTTTTGCTGGAGGCCCACCCCTTGTCCTGAAGCCAGGGTTGTATCTGGCTTGTACCTGTCATCCTTGGGTCATCCCTCCTGAGGAGGGCTGCCCACCTGCCTGACCATGTCTGCCAGATTCCCTTTCCAGGGTCATACTTCCCTGAGGGAACTGTCTTACTTACAGATTCCTCTGGTGTTTAGAAATTTCTGAGTCTCCCAGACCCTGAGTCTTGCCTGCCTTAGAGGCCAGGCCCTGGATGTGTCCAAGATCAACCCACAGTTCCATGCAGACTTTTGCCAGCCCTGGGATGTTGCTATTAGGAACTTTTCAGTACTATATATACTCTGGACATGAGAATTATAGCCTGACTATAACACAACAGAGGATGGTGAACATCAGACAGTAACTTGTGAATAGAATGGAGATAAATAAACAAAACAATGGCCAGGCAGACTTTAGCTGTACTTGGGGTGAGGGGGTGAGGGGACAGCCTTCCTTCAGGCTTCCAATGTCTAAGATTGATTTATGTATACCCCTATTATCACTACCCAAGAGATACCTCAGTGAGAAGGAAAACAAAATTTTGTTTTATCTTATTACAATCTTTTGAAGACAGATTTATTAATCCCATTTCACAGGTGTGGAAACTGAGGTTTGGAGAGGAGCAATGAATTGGATCAAAGAGCTGGTAAGTTGTGAGTCTGATCCCAAGAGGATGCTCTTTCATGGCTTCCCACATTAACCGCACCCTGAAGCCAGGAGGATGGATTCTAGCCAAGTGCTCTCTAGCTAAGCACACAGGGCATCCACTTCTTACTTTGTCAGTCCCAGGAAAGACTATGGCTTATGCACACATGCAAATGACATCCAGCTTCTCACTGCCGAATCCCTGAGCACAAGCACTTGTTGTTCATTTCTATAAATGTTAACATATCAGGATGTATTTTGACACGCTACTAAGATAAGTGCTAGAGCTGACAATAATAATGTATAATTTATGTCTCTCATATTACCTTCCCATCACTATGCTTACATTATTACATAAATTAGTTTAATGTATCTGACATTCATCAGATAATTTAAGCATTTGTTCTTTTGTCTTCATCTCCAGCTCTGAAGGCTTCTAGGCTGGGGATAGTGGCACCATTTTGGCATTGACTTGAGGGCGCCCTGGGAAAGTTATGGAAGACTTTCCTGACATGCATAGAGGCGATTTACTTTCTAGGAGAGTGATTAGACCATAGGGTACAGATAGCCCTGGCGAAGCACTCACCTCTGAGGTAGACTGCAAAAATACCCGCAAATTCTTCCCATCCTGATATGAATACCCCTTCATAATGAAACGTTGGAGCCCCTCCCATCCAGAAGTACAGTCTATTCACCATTTTAATTTGGACTTGGCTACGTGTCTGGTTTTGGCCAGAAGGGCATTAGCAAACTTGTGCCCAGTGACTTGCCCTCTTTCTGCTTGTGAAATCTACACTTACCATTATTTGAATGGAGCACCAGAGAGCCTGCTGGATGATGAGACTCAAGACCCAATTACCTCCTTTGCACTTGCTGATACTCAGCCATCTGCCAGACATGTGGGTGAGGCCACAGACTGCTAGCTAACTGTAGCTACATGAATGGGCTCAGTAGAGGCCAGCAGAAGAACCACCCAGCTGATCCAAGCTCAAATTGCTGATCCACAGAATTCTGAACTAAATGCATGGTTGTTATTTTAAGCCAATAAATGTTGGGGTAATTTGTTACACAACGAAAGATGATAGAAAGCTGTGGTTGATTGACAGGGGAGCCCTCCTTATAGTTGTTATGGAGGAGAAGGGGATATTTCTTGAGTTTCTACTATACCTCCAGGAGGGCTGAGCACTTATACATATAATATCTTCTTCAGTCCTCACAACAGATGTATTATTTCCTTTGTGATGTAGCAACTATTGTCCCCATTTTATAGTTAAGAAGACCTAAGATTCAAAATATTCAGGTTTCTTGCCCAAGATCACAGAACTAGTAAGTGGTAAAGGCGGGATTCAAACTCAAGTCTGTCTGCTTGCACACCCCAACCCTGATCATTTATTCAGAACTTAAAAAGGAGAAATGTTTGAACTGATGAATTCTGAGGTTGCATTTTTGCCCCAGGTGAGGAGCATACATAAAACAACTCCAAGTGTTTGCTATGACCATAGTCCAAAAAGCATCAATGCAGTGTCTGTTATTTGCAAGGCTTTTTCACTTGCAATAT
This sequence comes from Rhinopithecus bieti, assembly GCF_001698545.2. NCBI lineage: Eukaryota > Metazoa > Chordata > Mammalia > Primates > Cercopithecidae > Rhinopithecus > Rhinopithecus bieti. The sequence continues at coordinate 786,534 of NW_016807378.1, read as the reverse complement.
CTGACTTAATTACTCAGGCCTATAGAGGCTGTATTATTATCCCTTTTTTCTGGACAAGGCAAGTAGATTCAGAGAAGCTAAGGAACTTGCCCAATATAAGCAGGGGAACCAGGACTTGAGCTCAGAACTCTTGAATCCAAGCCCCATGCTTGCTCCCTTGAGCCAGGCCATCTCTCTTTCCAGTTTCCTAGTGGGACCACAGGCTGGATGCTTTAAGTTCCGGAACTTTATGTACTGACAGAGATGAAGACAACTGATTTAGAGCTACTACCAGTGTGGGAGACCCTGTGCTAGACCCATGTAGGTTTCAGAGACAAATAGGCATAGTCCCTGCCCTCACAGGGCTTGCTTTCTGGCTGGGGAGACAGCACTCCTCAGTGTGGTAAATCTGGGTCTATGCAGTGCGGTTGTGTGGAGCATTGTCACATGACCAGGTGTATCAGCACCTTCTTTTCAAGTGATGCTAACACTTGTCCACTTGAATAAATCAACACGTCCATTTCCGCAGTCAATGCCTATGCCCCATGCATGCCCCCGGGACCCCTCCAAAGTACATCACTCTGTTTTCATGTTCACAAGTGTTAAGAAGCAGTCAGACTTAAAAGTGAAATGTCCAGTTTTGATGAGGATATGAAGAAGCTGATAGAATTAGTAAATTGATTCAAATTTTTCCATAAGACAATTTGGGTTAGGTAACAAAATCCTCAAAATATGTATACATTTGATCCCCAAATTCTAGGAATGTATTCTAAGAAAATCATCTACCTTGAAGATTTGCAAAGGTTTGGTTATAATATTTTTAATGATAATGATATTCAATTGGAAACAACCTAAATGCCAATAATAGGTATTGGTAAATAAAATATATCCACACAATGGATTGCTAACCAGTGAGTTAAAATGATGCTGCAGATGAGTATCATGAGACATCATTACAAGAAAATGTCGACTAGAAAAACAATATTGTGGTATGAATTCACCATGTAAACAAAATATATATGGAAAAAATTCTGGAAGATTGTATGCCAAAGTGTTAACAATGGCTATTTCTGGTAGAGAGGTTAGGAAATTAGGGATATTTCTGTTTTCTTCTGTACATTTCCTTGTATTTTTTTCATTTTCTTCATTAGTGGTGTGACGCTTTTAGTGGCGAAAAAAAGAGGAATAAGCCATATTAAACAGCATTCAGCATTTAAAATAAAATTTTCATAAAACCTGTTTGCAGAAACCTGGAAATCTGGGTGATATTGATGGTCTAGTTTTAAATTCCATAGAAAGGTAGTTACAGAATTTAAGAAGTGAGGGACAGGAGAAACATTACTAAGATTTAGGAACCAATACCTCATTCCTTTCACCCTCACCCCAAAACTATCTGGCTTTGTTACTCACAGAGTTCACGTCTCTTATTTTGATCCAAAACAGACCTGACCATTATTTAGTACAAAGAAAAAAGTCTTTGGCATCAGACAATTATGGGCTCATCTCCTACCTCTTACTACCACAGTGATAATGAGCAAGTCAATATCACATCGGTGAGCATCCATTTCTTTGTCTTTAAAGCATGGATATACAGCCTGGCTTGCAACAGTGTTGAGAGAATTCGTGTGTAAAGAGCCAAGCATAGTACCCGACATATAGGTGCTCTATAAATTGTCATCATTATTATTATTGGTATTTTGGTACTGTTAGTATCACTTAAAGGAACAAGAGAGTTTGAATGCTATGCTCATATTTTCTGATGAGCAGATTGAATCAGCAATAGAAATAGACTTTTGCAAGGTCCCAAGGGTAATAAGGAATGCTGGTTGACAGTTGATTCCAAGACTCCTCTCTTCCTTGGCAGTGACATTTTAAACAGGTTCCCACATACTTCAACCCAAAGCATCATAACTCTTGAAAAAAGCACATTTCCTTTTGCAGGCAGGCAGGTCAGGATTATTATCTTACATGTATAGGAAAGTGTATCATTTGTCTCCATATAAACATGGCTTATCCTAGAATGGGGCCTGATGCCCAACTCTGCATGTGCCCAACTCTGCATGCCAACTCTTGCCTGTGTGATGGCAAAATGTTGGTCATTGATCATAATGCCCTTTCCTTCCAAGCCCAGGCATGGTCTTGAGATTCTTCTCAACATGTGTTTCATGTAGCCATCGTCAATTGATCAGAGGTGGCAAATAAGATGAAACCCACTTGGCATGTATGGTTGAAACCTGGGAGGTGGGAGGAGGCAAAGGCTGAAGGTTCATCTATTTCCAACCCTGATTTACTTCTGGGAGGTTAGAAGAGTCTTTTCCCTCTGGGCCTATTTTCTCATGGATTCAATGAAGTCCTAGGATTACATCAGATATGATGAAAGGTTTCATTTCATGTGTCTATTTTGATGAAGTAGTATCTCTATAGAAAGTATCTTGTACAAAAATATTCAAGGGCCACATACTGAGTTGGCTGGAGAGGGTAGATGAGTGATGCCTGCGTGGCGTGATATGAGCTGGGGCCGAGGTAGGGGTGCCAGGTATTTGCTGTTCCTGGATTGGATAGTCTCAAGTAGCTTGGAATTTTTAGTTCTCGGAAACGTACTGGGAAGAAGTGACTGGTCCAAATAAGATTTTAGTAAAGCTGGGCTCCCTGTTTGGGGCTTGTTCCACAAAGACTCAAATGCTACTTCAAGTGTCTGGGCAGCATGAGTGTTCCTCCAGAGGAAATAGGAGTTCCGGGTGAATGGGCAGCATCAGTCCTTTGTTTTCTGGGACAGATCCTGGCTGCCCCAGTGAGGCTCTCTGCTCAGCCTGACACCTCTGACTGCAGCAGTGGACTCTGCATCCAGGGCCAGGCTGATCCTCCAGGCCAGCCAGGGGACTTTCTCTGGGTCCTTCCTAAAGAAAGGAAGTGGGGAAGGAAGTGATTAGATTCCAAAGTCTTTCCCCTGGGGTGGAGTTGGGGGGTGGGAGGCATTTCCCAGAGTGGGGCTTTGGCTAGGCAGGGGGCTCAGCTAAGAGCTACAGGGAAGCAGCAGGGGTTCCTTAAATATGCAGAGGGAGCAGCTGCCTTTGATCTCTCCAGCGGCAGAAGCAGCCACTTCCCGCTGAGCTAGAGTGTGCATATGTGCCTGAGGGTGGCATGTGCTGTGTGTGGGTTAACATGTAAATAAGGGTAGACTGAACACCAGTGTGTGCACACACATGCACAACTACAGAGTCATATGTGTGGACTTGTGTATACACATCTGCGTATGTGTGCTCTATTAGTGTGCGGGAGTTATCAGTGTGTGTATGTGTGTATGCTGTATAGTTTGTTGGGCCTAGCACATGTTTGTACTTTCATTTATCTGAGATATCTCTATAATACAATGTTATTATCTGCCCATCAACCCCTATTTGAGGCAATTCTTTTTCCTTTACTTATTCTTAGCATTACTGCCAAAACTACAATAGTAGTTCAATCTGATCCTGCCTCCTGGCTCAATCAACTTATCATGGAATGAGTCGCTTCTAGTACCCACTCACCTGGTCACAGATGGTCAGGAGATGATGTGGTAGATTGTGTTACTCTTTAGAACATTTATTGCCCTCTTCCCCTTGTTGAGGTTAGGATACTTGAACAACTTACTTTTGCCAATGGAATGAGGGTCCAGACACATGTCACACTTGAGTATGACTTCTAAGAGCCCTTTCGTGGCTTGCCACCTTTTCTCCTTTCCCTTTGCCGTGAGGTATATGATATTCAGATAAAGCCTGTTCTATTATCATGGTTCCCAGAAAGGAGGTGATATGGAGCAGAGCTATAGGCAGCCCATAATAAACCTTAGCAGAAGTGAAAAATAAACCTTGTAGGAATGAGCTTTGAAGATTTTAAGGTTTTTTTTTTTTTTTAATTTTGTTACTATAACATAACTTATCCTAAACTAACTAAAACAGATGGGCACTGGAATCAATTGTCCCTTCTCTTGGATTTTTGTACTAGGAACCAGAAAGCACTTGTATTTATCTACCATGTATCTGCTTCTATCTACCGTGATCTGTGGCTGGAGATCAGCAGGTGTATGACTATATTTCCCACACGTGGAGAAGTGCCATGTTTTCCATTTGCTTTTTGTGTGAAGCTAACACACAGAGAAATAGAGGCCAAAGTGAGTAAAGAGGTCGATAAAGTCCATGGTTCTGAATTAGGCAACTCCGAGGCCAAATTACCTCCTTGCTTTGCCTCATCTGCATTGTGCCACCTCACCTTGATTCTAAATTCCCCTTTTAATGAAAGCCAATGTGAGTTAGGTAGGTTTCTGTCACTTGCACAAAGACTTCAATGTAATATGCATGCCCTTGTATGACTGTATCCTTGTGTGTATTACACTGCTATGGGTCTACATGTACTTTTGTGTATTCATGTATGTGCCCCCATTTGCGAAATATGTGTGTCTGTGTATCCTTGTGTGTCTATGTGTGTCCTGTTAGTCATATGCAGCCATATAGTTATGTTTATAGAACATGAGTATGTGTGTAAATTTGCTTGGCAAATAATAGGTATTCAATAAATATTTTCTGAATGAATATACTCTATTACAACAGAATGTTCATGTTTGTTGCACAATACGTGACTAAGAAAAAACTTAGTCACTTATTGGGGTGTGGGGAAGAGGGATTGTTTATACATGGTAACAGTCTGCTGGAACATTTCCTGGCTGTACTTGGACTTGTGGTGGGGATGATCTGTATATTTCCACTTCTTCCAAAGGGTTTACATATTGGGGTTTGCAAGTTACCCATTGGGCATCTGCTTAGCTGGGCTTCATCCACCCTTGGTCCACTGAAAATAGAAACAAGCATAGGCCCACCCAGCTGCTCTCTTGTGGTGCTGGGACAGCCACTGTGGAGGCGGGGAAAGTCCTGTGTTTCAGGAGGATGTTTTGAAAGGATTGCTTAGGTCCAGAGTCAGGACGGCTGATGTAACTCCCAGCCACCTGCTCAAGCTCTCGGTCAGGCTTTCATTGTTGTAACAGGGAGTTTTAATCAACAGACTTTCTGCATTTGACTTTGGCAGTTTTATGATTAGGTGGTTTGACAGAAGCTTGGGATTTGATTTCTGCTATTTGCACTTTATTGTCATGTGTTAGGAGAGTATTTTGAATTGGTGAGGTGGAAAGATTGAAGAGACAGCAGTGAAGGGCAGTGGAGGCGAGATGGCAAGATTACTACAAAGAAGGAAAACATCACACTTGGGGGCTTTCTGAGTGAAAATCAGGGACTCCTGGGGTTGAAGGAACTTTAAAGATCAACTGCTTCAACCTAACCCCATTCTCAAATTTCCTCTGATAATATTAATTGTAATTACAGTAACTATAATAACAGCTATTCTGTGTGAGTACCTACCAGGCTTTCAGGAAGTTGTTGGAGTCAGGCTTGATAGGCTGCAGAGAATACAGATTCACCCAAGAAAGCTCAGGTCCACTCTTTCTTTTTTCTCTTCCTTCCCCTTTTGTCTTCATTATCACTGATACTCCACCTGTGTCTTTCGTTCTGATAACCACTTGGAACAATATAAAACAAGTCCAAACCTTCTCTTGTGGGACAGCCCTGTAAAGGTGCAAAGTCAGTGCTAGTGGCCCCCAGAGTGGTGTCTTTTACAGACTCTTTAGCTTCAGTCCTTCCTCCCCTGACCTTGAGCTCCTCCCTCTCCTGTTTTCCTCCTCAGACAAATCAAGCATATGAATTTCTCTCTTCAAATGTGGCTCCCAGTTGACCTTATCCTCCCTAGTGAGGTGTGTCTAAGATAAAAACACACTTCAGGAAAGACTTGTTATGCCCCAGGTGTGTCCTTGAAGCACCTTTAAACCCAGTGGGATTTTTATAAAGAAGAGTCCCTAAAGTTACAGGGGCCCTCAAATCCTGCCACGATGGTCAGTCACCATCAGTTCTGGAATGTTCAAATCAGTTCAGTTCAATTCATTCAACAAATATTTAAAGTATGGACTTTGGAGTCAAGCAGACCTAAGTTTGGGCTCTGATCTATCATTTCTTAGTTGTCTGATTTAATATCAAGTGACAATTATTCAGAGCTCCATTTTCTTTTCATCAGATTTACAAGTGGCAGTCATACCTGACTCATGGGCTTTCCATGAGGGTTGATGGAAACCACATATGAGAAACACTAAGAACGACGCTTCATCCACCTACCCGCTCACTCATTCATTCCTTTATTATGAAGGATAAGAGCTTGGAATATTCAGTGGTGAACAGGTCCTTGTCTTCAGAGTTTAGAGGGGTATCTGCTTGCCACATACTCAACAAATATCACCCTGTTGACCTCCTTCATGTCTCTGTACACACAGGTGACAGTGCTGGGAAACTGGGTGTGGGTAGAGTCACAGAAATGAATAAAACAGGGCAATGGCTCCCAGGGAACTGAGATGTCAGGAAGAGCACTATGCCATTATGGAGTTGGAGAGGGGGCTGACCAGTTTTTAAGCTTAAATTTGAATTTGACACTAAATCCTAGAAAGAAAGAAACAACAACAACAAAAACCTTGACTTTCTTGGTAACTGGGATGTTGATAGTCCAGACAAAAGTCTCTACTGGAGCTGTGGTAATTGTAATCGTAGGAGTCCAACTTCTCAGAAAGACCAGCAAAGCTAGAATCTGGATTAGGGAGATTAGCTCTGAAGACAATTATGGGGAGATGAAGTTCATTGACTATTCCTGAGTGTCTAACTCTGGTTGGATCATTCATTCACATTTATTGGAAGCCTAGTATGTGCCAGGCATAGGAAGTGTGCTGGTACAGATCCTTGTGTTTTTACAGTATAATGGGGGAAGTTTGCCTTCATAATCCAGTATGAAGAATGCTAAGATAGGGTGGGGAGTATCACAGTAATTTCCTATGTCATGGTGACCCAGGGAAGTATCATCCTTCTCCATCCTTTTTCATTCATTTCAACTACAGTGATGTTTTGACCCCTAGGGGACATTTGACAGTGTCTGGAGACATACTTGGTTATCGCAACTGGAGTGAAGGTTTGCTACTGGCATCTAAAGGGTAGAGGCTGAGAATGCTGTTAAACATCCTACAACAGGCAGGACAATCCCCTTCAACAGATAATTATCTGACCCAAAATGTTCATAGTGTTGCTGTAGAGAAGCCCCGATCTAGAGGGATTATATAAAGCTTCTCAAAAGAAGAGATACCTAGTTGGGTCCATAGGATGAGAAGTTAACTGGATAAAGGATGTGGGTGGGCAGACCTCCAGGAAATGAAACAGCAGATTCAAACATGTGGAAATGAGAGAGCACAAAGAGCAAAAGCAAGAGCCAGGGTGGGTCTCAGTACTGCCCCTGAGACCCAGAACTGTAGAGCCACCAATGTGCAACTCCAGCCTGGAAGAGCCGTGGACACAAGACTCAGACCTGTGTGAGCTCCAGTATGGGCTGTGGCCGAAAAGCCAAGCTGATGGGGTCATCCAGAGTCTTGGAGGCCCAGTCCCCACTCCAGTGTATCTATAAGGCAGGACACGGAGTCAAAGGAGATGATTCTCAAACCTTAAGATTTAATGTTGTTGGTCATGTTTGTTTTAGACTTTTTTGGTACAAGTTACCTCTTTCTTCCTTCCTAGTTTTCCATTTTGGAATAGGAATGTCTGTCCTAGGCCTATGCCACCATTGTATTTGGGAAGCACATAACTTTGATTTCACAGGCTCACATTGTTGAGTATGTGGAGAGAAGTTTGCTTCATCGTGAACCATGCCTTGAGTCTCATCTATATCTGGAATGGGTTGATATTTAGATGAGACTTAGACTTTAAAGTTGGTTTTGGAATAAATTAAGACTTTTGGGGATGTTGGGATGAAATAAATGTATTTTACATGGGAGAAGGATATGAATTTTGGGGGGCCAGGGTGGAATGCTATGGTCTCAATGTGTGTGTCCCCCCACAATTCGTATGTTGAAACCCAACCCCCAAGGTGATAGTATTAAAAGGTGGGGACTTTGAGGGGTAATTATATCATGAGCTTCACCCTCACGAGTGGGATTAGTACTCTTATAAAAGAGGCCTGAGGGAGCTTGTTGGTTCCTTCCACCATGTGAGAACTCAGCAAAAAGTTGCCATCCCTGAAGCAGAAAGCGAACCCTCAACAGATACCAAATTGGCTGGTACCTTGGTCTTGGACTTCCCAGCTTCTGGAATATGAATAATAAATATCTGTTGTTTATAATTGACCCAGTCTAAGGTATTTTGTTATAGCACCCTGAATGGACTAAAACTCTGACCTTTCTTCTCTTTTTCTCCCTTCTCTATTTTGACTTCTCTCTCTCCTTTTTTGAGGTTACATTGAAGCTAGGCCAATAACACCAAGCAAAAGAATGGGATTTCATGCTAAATTTATTTTAGTTCACTCAGCAAACATCTCCCAATTTCTCACTCCTAGCACAGTGAATAACACATATTAAGTGCTCAAAAAATATTTGTTAAAGGAATGTAAGAATAAATTTCAGTCTTAGTTTAAATATCGTCTCCTTGGAGAAGCCTCTTTCTGACCACCTTATGGGCAACAGTCCTCCATCCTGTTAGTCTCTACACCACTGCTTCACTTCATTTCTTTCATCATACTCATAAGGATCTGAGATTATATTAAAATATATATTTGTTTGTCTGTTATGGTCTGTCTCCCTTACTAGAATATAAGTTCTGGGAAATCAGGGAATTCATCTTGTTCACCTATCCTCCCTAGTGCCTGGAAGAATGTCAGGTACACAGTAGACATTCTCATATATTTACTGAAAGAGGTTTGCTGGTTGGCTTCTCTTTGTCAGACCCTGTGATAAATACTGGGGGTTCAGAGATGAACAAGACATGTTCCCTGTCCAGAAGACTCTTTCATGTTGAATAGAAAATGCCACGTAACAAACCTGAAAAAAACAAGCAATGGGGAAAGGATTCCCTATTTAATAAATGGTGCTGGGAAAACTGGCTAGCCATATGTAGAAAGCTGAAACTGGATCCCTTCCTTACACCTTATACAAAAATTAACTCAAGATGAATTAAAGACTTAATGTAAGACCTAAAACCATAAAAACCCTAGAAGAAAATCTAGGCAATACCATTCAGAACATAGGCGTGGGCAAGGACTTCATGACTAAAACACCAAAAGCAATGGCAACAAAAGCCAAAATAGACAAATGGGATCTAATTAAACTAAAGAGCTTCTGCACAGCAAAAGAAACTGTCATCAGAGTGAACAGGCAATCTACAGAATGGGAGAAAATTTTTGCAATCTGTCCTTCTGACACAGGGCTAATATCCAGAATCTACAAATTTACAAGAAAGAAAAAACCCCATCAAAAAGTGGGCAAAGAATATGAACAGACACTTCTCAAAAGAAGACATTTATGCAGCAACAGACATATGAAAAATGCTCATCATTGCCAGTCCTCAGAGAAATGCAAATCAAAACCACAGTGAGATAACCATCTCACGGCCAGTTAGAATGACATCAAGTAAAGTCAAGGAAACCAACAGATAACTAGATGGCTGGAAGGATGTGGAGAAATAGGACACTTGTACACCTGTTGGTGGGATGTAAACCTAGTTTTAACTATTGTGGAAGACAGTGTGGACATTCCTCAAATACATCCAGAAAATAGAAATACCATTTGACCCAGCAACGCCCATTGCTGAGTATATACCCAAAGGAATTAGAAATCATGCTACTATAAAACACATGCACATGTACGCTTTTTTGTGGTCACTATTCACAATAAGCAAAGACTTGGAACCAACCTAAATGGTCCTATCAGTAATAGACTGGATAAAGAAAATGTGGCACATATACCACCATGAAATGCTATGCCAGCCTTATAAAGGATGAGTTTCCGTGTCCTTTGGCAGCGGCATGGGTGAAGCTAGAAACCATCATTCTCAGCAAGATATCCACAAGACACGAAAACAAACACCGGATGATCTCCTCATAAGTGGAGTGAACAATGAAGACACATGGGACGGCAGGGGGGGAACATCAGACACTGGGGCCGTTGCAGGGTTGGAGGGGCCCTGGGGGAGGGATAGCATTAGAGAAATACTACATGTAGAATGCAAGTTGATGGGTGCAACAAACCAACATGGCACATGTACACCTATGTAACAAACCTGCATGCTGTGCACATATACCCTAGAGCTTAAAGTATAATAATAATAAAGAAAATGCCAAGTGAATTCTGAACATGATATAACTGAAGCTCCACTTGAGGCTGACTCATCTGCCATCATGGAGAATGGATTAGAGTTAGGAACCACTAACTACTATAAGCAACAACCTCAGAAGATCAGTGACATAATTCGATGAGAGTTTTATTCTTCTCTCTTCCCAGTTCAATGCAGGTCAGGAAGTTCTGTACCAAATGGTGACTCAGGAACCTAGGTTGTTTGATTTTGCACTGCCATTTTGTGAAATGGGAGAGTTGAAGATCACACTGGAAGTGGTGTGCATGGTGATGGCCTAAATTTGATAGGCTGAACCGTGCCATATGGCCTTCGTTAACTGCAAAGAGCTATGAATATTATCCATATGTGCACCCAGAAGGGAAAGGAAATAAATTTAATGGTCACAGAGCCTTTTGTTTTTGCCATTGACAGGATGGAAGGGAGAGGTCATAGACTGAGACAGGAAGACCACTAGAAGAATTAATGAGAACCAGTACCAAAATAATAGCAGTGGCCATGGGGCTTTTATTTTTCTTATTTTTTGAGATGGAACTTTGGTCTTTTTGCCCAGGCTGGAGTGCAATGGCGCAGTCTCGGCTCACTGTAACCTCTGCCTCCTGAATTCAAGTGATTCTCCTGCCTCAGCCTCTCAAGTAGCTGGGATTACAGGTATTTGCCACCATGCCCAGCTAACTTTTGTATTTTTAGTAGAAGCAGGTTTCACCATGTTGACCATGCTGGTTTCAAACTCCTCACCTCAAGTGTTCCACCCACCTCAGCCTTCCAAAGTGCTGGGATTACAGGCACTAGCAACTACACCCAGCTGGCCATAGAGATTTTAAAGAGAGAATTGGATGAGACTATTATCAAACCCAGAAGTTACAAATCACATAATCATGTACTAGTTTTAGGAGTCCTTTAATAAAATTACCATGAAACTTTTGTCGAGATGCCTGCCAAAGTTGCACTTGTTTCATTAGAAGTTATTTTGAGGATAACATTGTCTCTGCTGCTCTGAGAATGTTGCTATTGATACAAAGTGACAAGGTTGTGTCTTACTGAAGAGATAATTGGATCATGCACAAAGGGTGAGATTTTGGGGTACAAAGATTGCCCATAACTTTTTCTGTGGTACCTCCATTTATTAGATTTCACATAAAGTCCTCCCAAATGACAGTGCCCATTATGTGCCAATTTCTGTGCCAGGTGCTCAGGGATATGAGAAGGGAAAGATATGAGTCTGACTCTCAAGTGATTTAAGTTTTTCCTCAGAGAGCTGCAAGTAACTCATGTGACAAAATTATGGAACCCAAAGACATCAAACCTTAGCTGCAGTTGGTCAATGTTGTATGGGCTCCCAGCAAGGTGAGATTATTGTGAGTGTGTGATGATGCTAACATTTTTGAAGGAGGTGGCCCTTAAGTTGAGTCTCAGAGTGTTTTCTTTCAAAGCTACCATTGACTTGGGGCCTCGTATATTCCCGAGTTTGACAGCATGACTTTGGAATCGCCTAGGCCTGGGTTTGGAGCTGGCTTCTATTGTCTACTAAATCCATGGTATCAAATAAATGTGGATAAATGAGACACCATAAACAGGGTGCCTTACGCAGAGGTCATGTTCAGTAAATGATAGATGTTAGATTGCAAGAGAATAGTAACAGTATACTCTCTGAAGCCAGAATTTTGGGGCATGAATCCCAGCTCAGCCCCTTACTTTCTGTGTGATCTTGGGCAAGTCATTTATCTTCTCTGTGCCTCAACTTCCTCATTTGTAAAACAGGCATAATGCTACTGCCTATATGTAGGGCTGCAGTGAGGGCTCAAGCCATTAATAGAGATATAATATATAGATAATATGTAACATATATATTAAAAACATGTAACGGTGCTATATGCAAGTAGTACCTATTAATATCACTATTACAAAAGTAATCATTTCACATCTACATGTAATCACCTCTACACTGAGAAATAGAGGCATTTCCCTCCTGGAGATCCACAGAATAATCCAGACACACACTGTGCATTTTTTCCATGTGTGTCTGTGTGTGCATGATGGGAAGTGATGGCCTGAGTGATGGAGTTTTTTTTTCTTCTTCACGTTGTGACACTGACCCATGCATTTTCAAATAAATTGAGTTCCCATTTTGCTATACTCATTTGGCAGCAACCACAAGTTCATGGAAAAATATGAATAGACAAGGGGAAGGTGCACAAAAGGGGGTGGCGGTGGGAGAATCAGAGAATCAATTCACAGCTTGTCAAGACAAGAGTATTAATGTCTCCCTTTTATTAAAGAAATTAATGCACTGGGTCCTTGTCTGTCATGGACTGTAACAGCTATAGCAATCACTTATTGAATACTCACCATGTGTGGGGTTTTTTCTAAGCGCCTTATGAATGCATTATCTTATTTAATTTACACAATAACCTAAGAGGCTGGCACCATTTGAACAGGCTTTAAGAGGTTAACTGGCCTGAGGTCACATGGTCAGTGTATGATGGAGTCAAGACTAAAATGTAAACCTTTCTGACTCTAAAAGGAAATGGTCTTAACTGCAGCTGGTGTCCAGTCAGGACCTGCCAGGACAGTGACACAGATTGTTTGTAGTCACCGTCGTTTCTGATGGGTGGGGCCCCATCATACTGGCTGTTGAATAATCCCACTATCTTGGCTTCTCAACCTTGAGGTGATACTACACTTATAATCAGTGGTAGGGAAAAAGGAGGCAAACGTAGGGTATCTTCTTATAATCTGTGACACATTGATTTGAATCTAAAGACAAATAAAACTAAACTTTAAAATGCACAAGATCTTAGGAATAAAGTGGTCATCAAGTATGTTTGCAACACCTAATCATCACGGTGGACGGGAAAGAGCACTGGGCTATGAGTCAGAGGAGCTGACTTATAAATACTTCTGTCCTCCAGGAGAAAGATGCTATTGACAAAAGAATTTTGGTAAATGCAAATAACACAAAATGAAACAAAAATCTAAAAAGGAAAAAACAGGCACAATTTTCAAATTCTTGTCTCTTAGGGAAAACCCTTGGGAACTACTGAGACCATTTCTATGGCTCTGTGTACTTTTAGAAATATGTTTATATATTCCTCCGTCTGTTGGGTGAGAGGTTGATCTTAGAGGTCCTTTCTGGCTGAAAGCATTCTGACAATAATTCAATAACTCCTGTCAAGGTGTGCAATAGGAGAAGCTGAGGATGTACCACCTTTGACTGGTTAGCTGGGTTCTAGTTTATCCCCAGTGAAAAAGTGTCTAAGGGGAAATTTTCCTATTGTGTAAAACTGAAAAGCAGAACTCAGTACAGTATATAATCCTAACAATGCTGTACGAAAACGCAGTAAAAATAGAGTCAATTATACACTGTCAAAGCTTTTCTCTAAACAGCTGCCTAACAGAATATGACAATTTTTCCTACAATGTAGTAGAAAATAAAAAAAAATTATCTCACAATGCCAACTACACAGGGCCGAATTCATTAACACTTTATTACCTTAAACTCCATTGTAGGACAAAAATAATATGACGCAACTTGTCACTTTTTTCTTTTCCTGGTTTTGTTACTGTGACACATTAAGATTTGGGCGCCTGCTAGTGTGTTGTGATCTACATTTAATGATCTTAACAGGGACTTAGTAAGACATTGTTCGTTTCTCTTGTGCTATCCCTGAGCGGAGTGTTACTTGAACAGTGAGACCCAATTATATCATAGTGTAATTTACAAAAGAGAGGGGAAAAAAAAGTTCTTTTCATGGTATGTTCCCCAATGAGACTAACAGTATTGTAGCAGTTTCTTGGCTCTGCTTTGCAACAATATAATTAGCTATAATCTGAGCATTTGCATATGGTACATAGAGCAGAGTAATTCTCTGCTTGCTGGTTTAGGATGTAAAACAGTCTTTTATAAGACAGTTGCTCTGATACACCTAATTTTACTTAGCACATTTGCATCTATGTTGTGGCTGATCAACACAAATGGAAATTGTCACTTTCAATATGGAAGGAAAATGAGGAAATGCATCATAATGAAAGGTAGTTCCCCCCCCAATAGATTTTGATTGGGGGCTTATTATTGACTCAGGACTGGGGCAGAACCCTGCTGCCTTAGAAATAAAAAGCTGGACTTCACTGTAGTCCAAACTTTGTATGGCTTTCCAGCTAGGGTTACATTTCATCCACTTTGTAATTATACTTGAGAATGTCAAGTGCTTCAGCACCAGGATAGCTGGAGCTTCTATTCTAAGCACAGGTCTTTGTTTCCTTTACTAAACAAGAAGCTACTAGTAGAGGATTGAGGAACAGAAAGAGAGTTTACTAGTTTGTTATCTCTTTCTTGTAAACTGTCCACTTTCTTACCCTTAACCACCAAACTTGAGATTGATCATAAATCCATAAACTGGTCACATTAGTTTATTTCATTAATTGATTTCACCTTAAAGAGTGTGTGTGTATCAATCCAATGTGTCAGGCAAATCTTTGCATCAAAAAATCTCTTGAAAATCCCATCCAATTACATTTAAGGGAGTTAAGAAGCTCCATTACAAAAGGCCTATGGGAACTGAGTCAATTGAAGGAGTAGTGGATTCACAGTAATTTTCCATTTCAGGCTCCCTCCAGGGCACACCTAAATTGTAGGTGAAATGGTCTCATGTTTAAGTAATTATCTCTCTGTATCCCTATCTTCTCCCCTTTCTTCTTCATCCCATTTAAACAGAAGTGTTTAGTTGGCAATAAGCATGACCTTCAACCACTCGCACTAGACTGAAAGCTCCACTGGAATGTTGGTCTCGTTTACCTTTGTTTCAGTACTAGCACAGTGCCTGATACATAGTAGGCACTCAGTAAGTCTTTGTGAAAAAGAACAATTGAAAGGATTTGCTAATCCTTCAACTTTCAGCCACATGAGATATACAACTTGGAAGATTGTGGTGGCTATCAGGCCCCAGTAGTCTTGTTCATCATCTCCATCTTACTACCTTGAAAATTCAAAAGATGGTGGAGCTGAGATGGTAATGTTTTCTCCGAAGTTTGATTTATTTACTCACTACAGGTTTGGGAATGTAAAATTCCACCTCTTTGGATCGGATTAGAGCTAGCGTTTGGTCAGCCAACTTGCATCAATTGGACATTGGGAACTGTGGATTCCTAGAACTATAAGGTGTTAATGCTAGAAAGTCTCTTAGAGATAATAAAGTCCAGGACTCCAAATTCACAGGTAGATGTTATGGGTTACATTGTATCTCTCCTACACTAATTCATATGTTGAAGTCCTAACCTCTAATACATCAAAATGTAACCTTATTTGAAGATAAGATTTTTACAGAGGCAACCAAGTTAAAATCTTAAAATGATGTCATTAGGGTAGGCCCTAATCTAATAAACCTGATGTCTTTATAAGAAAGGGAAAATTTGGACACAGAGACATGTGTAGAGGTAGATGTTATAAAAAGACACAGAGGATGACCACGTACAAACCAAGGAGAGAGATGTTGACTGGATTCTTCCTTCATATCCCTAAGAAAGAACCAGCCCTAATAACACCTTGACTTTGTGTCTTCAACCCCCAGAAATCTATGACTACAAGATACTATTGTTTAAACCACCAAATCTGTGGTACTTTGCTATGGCAGCGCTAGCAACCTAATACCATGGGTAATCTGGGGACCAAATTTAGGTAAATAACCAGGCTGCTTGTTAGGCAAGAGGGTAGATGGTTTTGGCCAGGCTTAAATGTGATCTTTCTCGGCACTAGCAGCTATTTTTGAGAGGTCATGCAGTCACCTCCGTGGGTGATCCCTCTTGAAGCTTGAAGAACACTGTCTAAACTTAGATGTTTAGGAATGTTTAAAATGTTTAGAAAATGTTTAGGAAGAAAGGAACATATGTAATGATTAAGGACATGTGGCAAAAAGAAGCCGAGCTCTTCCTTCTATGATTTCCTGCTTGTCCCTCAACCAACAAATTTGCAGCGCATCAGTGAATGTTTCCTACTTAGCAATACTTGTTGTAACATAGGATATCAGATTTATTTTCCTATTTTTTTGTGATTTTTTTTGATGGAAGTTGTAAAAACAGTAGGGGAAGGGAGTAAAGGATATAGAAATTGGGAAGCAATGGAAAATGCAAGATATAATTCTTCATGATTTGCATACCAGCCCTCCAACTTTTTAGCTTTTAACTTGAAATAATTTTAATCCTACAAAAAAGTTTCAATAACAGTGAAAGAGCTCCCATATGTCTTTCACCCAGGTTCATCAATTGTCAAGATTTGTCACATTTTACCACATTTCTTTCATCATTATATATATGTTCTTTTCTTATTAAACATTTCAGTGTGACTTTCCTAAGAATGGGGTTATTTCCTTATGTAACTGCAGTGCAATGATCAAAATCAAGACATTTAACCTTGATATTAACTGATAGATATTATTTAAATTTCACCAATTAGTCCAATTATATCTTTTACAGCACCCCCCACCAATTCAGGATCCAATGTAAGATTATGTCTTGCATTTAATTTTCATGAATCCCTAATTTGCTTTTACCTGGAAAGATCCCTTCATCTGAAGATACCGAGATATTTTAAAGAGTACAGTACAAGTCATCTGTTTTGTGGATTGTCCTCATTTTTGATTTGTCAGATGTTTTCTTGTGAATGGAGCCATATTGTACCTTTCTGGCAGGAAACCTCCAAGGTTGGCTGTATCCTTTCCTGTGCCTCATGCCTGATACTGAGTTGTCTCACCAGGTTCCTCTTGCCCAACACACTCTACCGGTAGATGAAAACAACAGGTTAATAATGAGTACAGCTAAAGATAACTTTTGAAAGGAAAATGCAAGTCTTCATCCATTCATTCATTACACACAGGAATTTTATGATCTCCAGAGCACCAATTTGTTCTTCTTTGGAGAACAGATATATTAGTTTTTGCTTTGTTTCAATGGTTTTCAAAAACTGTTCAAGTTGTAGAATGCCTAGAAATCAGGACCCTTTTATGGATTTTGAAAGATCCTCTCTCTAAATGCCTATACCAGAAAATAAAGTGTAAGCTTTCCCCTCTCCCAAGTGCTCACACACAACAAGAAGCAAAACGAGCTGTTGAACTTAACATTATCCATTGTTTCTGAGTTTTCCTGTTAATAGCTTGTTCTTGGCCCAATCATTTTGTGTCCTGTGAGGCCAGTCTAGCAGTGCAGTGGCAGCTGGGTCTGAAATTGTAAAGAAAAAATGTGGGAAGGAAAGGTTGTAGCTAAAGGAATTTCCTCATTAATATGTGTTCTACAAATTGGAAAAGAATGCTGATGTTGGATTTTTGCTTCAGAATTCATTTGTGAAATGCCTGCAAAGAGGAAAGATGAGAACTTTGGTTTTCTACAGCATGTTTTCTCAAATGGTACAGGATTAATGTATTATTAGTGTGTGGAGATAGTGGTTCTTCTCCCAGTCTGTGGGATGATTTGGTGGGGCCTAGGGAGCTAGAATCCCTGGGGTGATTGCCTGTGACCACAAACAGCTTTGTGAATTAATCTCCATAGGCTCTTAAAATAATCATTTTCTGTGCCTACTGTAAAGCGAAAAGATTGGAAAACACTATAGTCACCTGCTTTATTTTATGCCTCTCTGAAAGCAGGTGCCTGAAGGCAGGACTTGGGTCTTATTCATTCATTTGTCTTTTTCAATGCATAGCATAAGGCCAGGCACACAATATTTACTCAATATATATTTACTGCATTGAAATTGCTGACTATCTGCTATAAGCAGGCACTGCAAGGAAAGCTGTGATGGTGAAGCAATGAGAGACTGCTTGAGGGGCCACTTTTCTAATAGCTCTTGCCTTGGAAGATGGAGAATCTTTTTAAACACAGCTTAAAGGACACCTTAAACCTGAGATAGAGCAAATGACAAAGTGGTGAAAGAAGAGACACATAACACATTTCTGGAGAAAGAGAGTGAACCCAATCTCTGACAGGATTAGCAGGTTAATTAAAGAATCTGTCCTGATGATGCTGGCACATCTTCAATTCAGACTGACATTAACTCAAGACACAGGCCCCAATCTATCTTTTGCACTAGCTGCCATGAAGCTGAAATACTTACCACACAAGTTGATTCTTAAGAATCTTCTAGGCATGTGTAACTCTATTCCAGGTGGAAGCCCACTCCAGGAGAGGTGATGAGTTAGCTCATAGATTAGCAGGAATGGGGTTATCTGATTAACCTTGGCCACTTAGTTATGGTCAGTAGGTAAAATGAGCAACAGAAAGGGAAAGTTTAGATGTAGTGAGCAAATTAACTCTCTCTGAGCATCTCTCACATGCCTGACACAGTGCTAGGCATATTGCCTCACTTATTTCATTTGATGTGCTGATTAAGAGTGGCTAGTATGGTGTCAGGTAGACCTGGGTTCAAATCCCAGCTCTGTTATATTCTGACTGAATGGCTCTGGGTAGGCTACTTTTTTGTAAGCCTTAGTTGTCTTATCTGTAACACAAGGACAATAATACCTTTGTATTAGTTTCCCAGGGATGCCATAACAAATTACCACAAATTTAGTGCTTTAAAACAACAGAAATGTATTCCTTTACAGTTCTGGAGGCCAGAAACTCAAAATCAAGGTGTCAGCAGGAGGGAGCTTCCTCTAAAGGCTCTAGGGGAGAATCTGCTCTTGTGTCTTCAAGCTTTAGATGGCGCCAGGCATTCCTTGGCTTGTGACTGCATCACTCCCATCTCTGCCTCCTCCTTCACATAGCCTTCTCCTCCGTGTCTTTTTCTATTCTGTGTCTCATAAGGACATTTGTCATTGGATTTAGGGCCTACCTGGGTAATGCAGAATGTTCTTATCCTGAGATCACTAACTTATTGGCTATAGAGAGCTATGTCACAATATTATAAAGTCTGGGAACTAGATCTTATTCACCTCTGTTAGCATGTTAAAATAGGTTCAGAGAGGTTTATTACCTTGTCCAAGGTCAAAATGGGTTTCCTATACAGTGCTGAGTAACCACGGAGTCTCTGTTTTTGTCCCTCATTGTGAAGAGTGGGTTGGATCTTCCAATGCAGACCCTAAGACAAAAATTTGGGTACAAGTAGATTATTTGGAAAATGATCTTAGGAAACAGACAGTGGGAAAGTGAACAAGGTAAGCAGAAAAGTCAAACTGCATTATTGTGAGTGCGTTACTGCTGTGGGCACTTGGGCCTAAACCCTACCAGGACCATCTGGGAGGTTGATGTATATGAGAACACAGGTAACCTCCAGGATGGGCTGAGGGGATACAAGAGGGGCAATAAGAGCTTATCCTACCCTCATAAACTCTATGGTGGCAGAAATCTTGGGGGATCAAGGTAGGAGGAAGCACTGAAGTGAGGGCTGAAAATGGGCAACAAAAGTCAACCTTAGCTTTTGGTAATTTTGCTTGGGACACTCTTGGGATGTTTGATGGAATCACAGATTCTCGGTACCGGAGTGGGCATTACCAGTCATGGGATTTGACCTCACTTCCATTGATGAGATTCCCTTTACAATAACCCATATCCTCAGATTTGTCCTCAGCATTGGTCTATAGCCACTACTTAGATGCACTGCCTCCTGAGGCTGACTGTTTTATTGCTGTACACCTCTAATTATGAAAAAGATCTTTATGTTGATTCAAAATTTGACTTGTTGGGTCTTCCACCCAGGAGAGCTAGTTCTTTTCCTTGAGCCCTCATTCTTCCTTAAGAGATCTACTTTTGCTTACACATTGCTTTCAGCTTTACAATCCCTTCCTGTCCCTGCCCTAAAAGCTGTGGCTCTTTGGTATCCAGCTCCCACAGGGCTCCTGCTTATAACGGTCTAGGAAGTAACTGAAGTGGTTTTAGAATGAAATATAGCTGAACTGTTAGGGTCAATTTAAGCATATGGTACAGAAAGAAGAACATCTACTCAACAAATGCCAAATAAGCACTAACTTTGTGTGTCAGATCTGTGGTTAAGAGTCTGTTAGAAGATATGGACTCACGATGATAAACTACAATGCCCAGGATAAAGGTCTTGAAAGGCCACTTCCAGAAGGGGCAGAATGAGATGTGCCATGCTTACCAAAGCCTGAAGGACTACATACTCTGATCGTTGCAATTTCATCATGGAAACTGGGGAAGACTTCATGGAGGTGACATTTGAATTGGGCGTTGATGAAAGGTTAGGATTTTAACAGACTCTAGTTCTAGCAAGGAATGAATCTGGAGATATGGGAATGGCACAAAAATGTCCTAGAGATGAGGGCATGTATGCTTTATTCAGGGAATGGCAAGTTATCAGGGGTTTCTAAGAGTTTAGAGTATGTATGTTTATGTATTTGTGTGGTTAGTAGCATATGAGGTTGGGATGGCATGTAGCAGGCCCACTTAGATAATATTGTATGACACCTGGTCTTGACTTATCCATTCGATGACAGAAAAGTCTTCAAATGCTTTTGCACATGGAAGAGAATGATTCAGTTTTATTTTTAAAAACAGTCACTCTAATATCCTTGTGCAGGATAGGCCAGATTGTGGTGAAACTGGAGATAGGAAAATTAGGTAAGGTGGGAGTGTAGACATTCAGATAATTTGCCCATCTGTGCTTTCACCCATTTTTCCATCCATTCTTTCATTCATCTGTTCATCCATCCCTCCAATCTTAAGCATTTGCATGCAAATTATTGTGGTAGAAATTAAGATTTTGAAGAAAGGAAAGATTTTTCTATCTTCAAGGGGATTATGCTGTAGTAGGGCTTGAATTGGGGAAGTGGAGAGAAGGATAGAAAGATGTTTCAAGATTGAAGTAGAATCATCAGTGTCAAATTGCAAGTGGATGGGAAAGAAGAAAAATCGAAAAAAATTCCCTAGATTTTGTCACTAGAGAGGGATACCTGAAATTCAAGCCCAGTTATACTATTGGCTATACTATACTATACTATACTATACTATACTATACTATACTATACTATACTATATACTGGCTGTGTGACCATGGACAAGTCCCTATTCCTCTCTGGGCCTATTTTCCTCATCCAGTTTGGACTGGATGATTTATTTCAGTGCTTGCCATTCCAGGATTCCATTCTTCTATCTCGTCGTCTACTAATTATTAAGAGAAAGAGTGATGGTTAGGAGCTGGCAAACACTGGGGTGTTTGGACATAGGAAGTGAGCACAGGGCAGCGTGAATCAGTGAGGAAACAAGAGATAGATGACTAGGAACACAGGTTGGAATCAGGAAACAGGGGCTGCAAGTGTCAGAATCATGAGCAGTAGTAAGAAACATAATTTTTACTGCTTTGTTCCATCAATTCATCTTCCAGTTTCTGACATGCTTCCCTGCTTCTGGCTCTAACCTGTCTGGAGTACTCCCAGAAACAACTGCTTAGAAGCCAGATAACCACAGTTTCTTCCCCTTCCATCTCAAGTGGGTCTAAGCCCTGGGTAGGCTTGAGACAATCCCAGACTAGCAGGGTATGGACCAGGGGATGCTTGGGTAAGGACACGAGTGCTCTTCTCCTCTGTGGGCTGGGTGCCTTGTCACTCTGGACTAGAGCTTGTTCACTTTTCTTCCCCTGGCCTCTCCTCAGGGCCTTTGTCCTACTTGGCAAAGAAAAGTCATAAAGTCAGGGACCTAGGAGGATATGAGTGGTCACTGATTCTAGAAGACTGGGTGCTCCTTAAGGCAAGGGCCACACCTTGGTGCTTGCTGAATTCTCAGCCACTAACCAGATACTGGTTCATAATAGGTGTTCAATCAAACTTCATTGAAGGAATAAATGATTGAATGGCTGGCATCAATAAATGCTCATTGAAGGAATGAATGAATGATTGAATGACTGGAACCAATCATGTACAAATGACAAAACTGAAGTCCAGGATGGTCAAGTGGCTGCTGAAAAGAACACTGACTTCGGAGTCAGACAGAGCTGGGGTCATATCTTAGTGCCATTTTTTCTTGGCTGTAGCTCTTTAAAATGAAGACAATATGTGCCCTGAAAAGAGAAGTTATGAAGATTAAAAAGATATTGCATCTAAATTTTCTAGAATGGTGTGAGCACACAGTTTGCACCCAATATTTTTTGACTCTAGCTCAAGGGTGTACAGAGTATCAGTGGCAATTCTCTGACCTTTGGAAAGAACTAGGGGCATCATGTGAGGAACCCTTGTTTGAAAGGCTCTAAAGACCCTAGACAGCCTCATCTATCTAGGGCACCTTGGGATACAGCCTTCTTAGGGGGAGAAGGGGGATGGACCAAATGGCCCCGGCCCTTCCTAGTCCCTTTTGGGTCTTGGAAACATGGATGCACTTCTGATCCTGACCATGGGGTGGCACCAGCCCATCAGGTTAGGTAACTCACAGTGGCAGCAAGGCCTCTCCGCTTCCCAGGAGGGGAGTTGGAAGAGGGTGGGGGCGGGAAATGAGCAGGAGTGGGGTGGGGGAAGGAGCAGCCTAGAGAGTCCAGGTGTTTGTGCCTCTGGGCTTGTGTGTGTGCCTTTGTGCATGACTGGGTGGGGGTGGGCTGTAGAAGCATTATGAGGGTGTACGAGCATGTGTGTGAGTGTGTGTGTGTGCCTGCGTGAGCACTAACGACTCAGAGAAAGGGGGTCTTTGTTTCACTCCTGTTTATGTGCAGGGAAATCATCTGACCTAAATGAAATCACTTTGCCCTAAGGATATTAGTATATGGCTGTGGATGAAGTTAGGCTTGGGGACGTGGAATTTTCAAGATGTTAGAGGCACTAACATTTGTTTAGTCAACCCCGTCATTTTACTCATGGGATAAACTGAGGCCAGATGGGGGCTCTAACCAGGTATGCCATAGACCCTTGGTGGGCTGGGCCAGAGCCCTGGCTCCCTGATGCTGCCTACCAAGGTTTGAGTGTTTGAGCCTTGAGGCTTCCTCAGGACAAGAAGCTCGACCACCTGAATATGATGGGTGACCTCCAGGAAGCAGCCCCCAAGATGGGGCTGAGGACCCATTGCTTAGTCTAAGCTGCATTCAGTGGGAGCTTCTTGGCTTCTCCCCCTTGCACTTCACTCCTCACATATTGATCCCAGAGCCAGACCAGACAGGCCCTGTCATCCCCTAGGCAGAACCTCGAGGGTAGCTGACTTCGCTTAGAATCCCATAGCAGGGGCCGGGCGCGGTGGCTCAAGCCTGTAATCCCAGCACTTTGGGAGGCCGAGACGGGCGGATCACGAGGTCAGGAAATCGAGACCATCCTAGCTAACACGGTGAAACCCCGTTTCTACTAAAATACAAAAAACTAGCCGGGCGAGGTGGCGGGCGCCTGTAGTCCCAGCTACTCCGGAGGCTGAGGCAGGAGAATGGCATAAACCCGGGAGGCGGAGCTTGCAGTGAGCTGAGATCTGGCCACTGCACTCCAGCCTGGGCGACAGAGCGAGACTCCGTCTAAAAAAAAAAAAAAGAATCCCATAGCAGGCAGGTGACAGCCCGGGAGTAAAGTCCAGATCTCCTGTCTTCTACCCTGTGTCCTTTTCCTGCTGTCATTGCTTCCATCTCACCTTCCGGGAGGGGCTCTACCTACCTCCTCAGTAGCCAGGGGATCAGGCCTCTGGGGCACCAGGCCTCAGCTCTGCCTTTTCAAGGAACTCAGTGATGTCTCTGTCCCTTTAATAAGGACCTTGAGCTATTCCCAAGGCCTGATGATGGTCACAGAGATTTGGTCATGCAACTGGTCTGCAACTGGTAAAAATGATGGCTTGCACCGCCATTTGTTTGAGTTTGCTCTGAGGTCTGGGGTGGGTTCTTTAGCTCTGGAGTCAGACTACCTGAACTTGAAGACTGCCTCCTTCACTGTCTAGCTCTGTGACCTACAGCCAACGTCCTAATCACTCTGATTCCACATTTTAAAGCCAGAGATGTCATGTGTGCCCACCAGGGAGAGTTGCTGACAGGCTTAAATGAATTAACACATATAAAGTGCCTACCACTAATGTCTCAATACAGGTTGTTACTGTTACACTTTAAATCTTACAACAACGCTGCCCCAAATGGGAGATATGATGCTCCCATGTTATGAATGAGAAAACTGAGATCCAGGGAGATGATGTATGGATTCAAAGTAACATAGCTAGCAAATGGTGGGTATGATACTAAAATCCAAGTCTGGATTCAGACCTTATGCCAGTCCTCTGAAATCCTTTATTTCCCATTACCAAGTCCAGGAATGAAGGGTGGTCTCCTTTTTCAAAGAAATTCAATGAAAGCAAAATCAAATATTGTATATGTTTGTACATATATATATAAATATGAAGGAGTAAGAAAGCATTTAAGAAAATAAAAAATGACTTTCTCCTATACCTAGTGTTCTCATCAGGCCCCAGATTTGTCTGGAATTCTAACCAGGATGGTTTAGGAGACAGACATATCCCAGAAATCCTTCTTGGTCTGCCAGGAGTCCTGCGCTCACAGCACCCTTCCCTCCCAAATTACCCATCCTTTGTTGATTCAAATCCATCCCACACGGATGAGGGTTCTGTACTGGGTAGCAGGATGGTGCACCCAGACTCCCCAGAATAGTTCATAATCAGTGCCCCTTTATGAGCTCTGTGCCAATGCATAATCTGTGTTATATAAAACATAGTTGGCCGGGCGCGGTGGCTCAAGCCTGTAATCCCAGCACTTTGGGAGGCCGAGACGGGCGGATCATGAGGTCAGGAGATCAAGACCATCCTGGCTAACACGGTGAAACCCCGTCTCTACTAAAAAGTACAAAAAACTAGCCGGGCGTGGTGGCGGGCGCCTGTAGTCCCAGCTACTCAGGAGGCTGAGGCAGGAGAATGGCGGGGAACCCGGGAGGCGGAGCTTGCAGTGAGCCGAGATCCGGCCACTGCACTCCAGCCTGGGCGACAGAGCAAGACTCCGTCTCAAAAAAAAAAAAAAAAAAAAAAAAAAAAAACATAGTTATGAGTCCTCATTATGGCTGGGAGGCCATAGTTAAAATAGAAGTTACCCAGTTGCAGATGTGCGATGTCAGGCCGCTAATGAACCAGTCTGGCAACCTAGCAGGTCCCACCCGGTCCAAGGAAGGGCCACTGTGCTGCTTCACCCCGGCCAGCATAAAGCCTTCAAAATAAGCACTGTTTGCTGGATCACAGCTTTCTTGAAATTCTTCCCCATGATTCCTCCATCAGTGGAGGCTCCCTCCAACTCACACTGAAAGTGAGCATCCAGGACATCTATAGTCATCCATTCACCCAACCATCATCTTTGGAGCACCCATTCTGTGTGGCATTAGAGAAGCCTTGATGAACAGTGTCAACTCTTGCTGTGCCTTCATGGATCTTGCAGTCAACACCTTTAGGGGCTATAAGTGACAGATATGAACCAAATCATTGCCATTTTGGGATCTAGACTACCCATCTGATCCCAAATTGTGCAGAGCCAGCAAGGCAGGTGGGAGGGTGGCCAAAGTAGCTAGCTACATGGCAGGGCAATTCTGGGGGAGCCTCGGATGAGGGAGGAAGGAACTGGGGAATCTGAAATGCTCAGCAGGAACACTGGGGTTGGAATCGGGAGCCAAAATTGGTAAATCAGACATCAGTAGAAAGTGAATGAAGTCTTGGCTGGGCACAGTGGCTCACACTTCTAATCCCAGCACTTTCGAGACCAGCCTGGCCAATACCGTGAAACCCCATCTCTACTAAAAACACAAAAATAGCTGGGCATGGTGGTGGGCACCTGTAATCCCAGCTACTTGCGGGGCTGAGGCAGGAGAATTGCTTGAACCTGGGAAGCAAAGATTACAGTTAGCCGAGATCCCAGATCATGCCACTGTACTCCAGCCTGGGCAACAGAGTGAGACTCAGTCTAAAAAAAAAAAAAAAAAAGCAAACGAAGGCGAATGAAGTCTCCCTGCTTCCAGTTTTGTTATCTACAGTTCATTCTTCACTTAGCAGCCACAGTGATCTGTGAAATCATACTACATTTCTCTCTGGCTTAAAGCTTTTCAATTGTTCCCCATTGCACTAGAAATAAAATCCAAACCCCTTCCTATGGCCTGTAAGAGTCTGGACAGTTTGTGTCCTCCCTCCTGCTTCTCAGGCCTTAGGTCTTAAGCCTTACCATTCTCCCATCCTTCTCTGCTCCACTACTTCGACCACTGCTCCTCTGCTTCAAGCACACTGACCTTCTTTCTATCCCTGGAAACAGTGGCAAGTTTAGTCCTGCCTCAGGGTCTTCACACCACTTTCTCCCCTGCCTCAGGGTCTTTACACCATTTTCTCCCCTGCCTCAGGGTCTTCACACCACTTTCTCCCCTGCCTCAGGGTCTTCACATCCACTTTCTCCCCTGCTTTAGGGTCTTCACACCCACTTTCTCCCCCTGCCTGAAATGCTGCTCTCCCAGATTGTCACAAGGTTGGCTACTTCTTGTTATTCAGGTCTCAATTAGAATGTCACCTCAGAGTTGCAGTGGGGATGGGAATTTTGATCTTTTCATCTCAGAATCAGTTGTAGGATCCTTGGAAAGCCAGCACCATACTGTGATGCCTGGGATATTTCTGGATTAGATCCTCATGGACCTAGGGAAAAGTTCATCCCACCAGCAATGCAATCAGAAATGGAATAGATGTCTGCTCTTACAACAGGGATAGGAAGTGAAGAGACAGTTTGCCACCATAAATTTTGAACTCTTCAAAAGATATTATTTCAACAGAGGAAATGGATTTTGTGTCTTTTCTTCTAGACTTTTTCCATATAAATCAAGTGAAATCATTTTCCAAATGTTCATGTGCAAGGCATCATTCAGTTATTTGGGAAAATCTTACAAAGAATTTACAATACATTAGTCCCAGCTAAGACACTGGGGTAGAAAAGGTGAACAAGACTTGGCCACTTTCTCCAAGTATATGAAGATCAGAAGGGAGGCAGGTATGGCCATTATATCTGGAAACAGACCTCCTGAGTTCAAATCCTGGCTGGGTGTCTTTGGAAAAGTTACATAGCGGCTATGTGTTTTATTAGCCTTCTTGTTAGTAAAATGGGACTGATGAAAATAATGCTTCAGAGGATCAATGGAAAGATTAAATGAATTAATGTAAGAATAGAGCCAGCACAGTGTCTGGGACATTATAAATGACAAGTGCCAACTAATAAGGTTGTTATAAGGTAAAGTGAAGTAGGCTTTCAAGGGAGATGTACAAGGTGCCATGGGGACAAAAAACTGCTAGAGAAGGACAGGAAGTACTTCTTGCAGAAGATGGAAGTTCCCTATGGGGTGACAGCATCATGTCAAGGCAAGAATAGGGTCTTTGGAAGATAGGCCTCTTTTTCAATTCTAGCTGTGTTATTTATCAGAGTTGTGACTTTGGGCAAGTTATTTAACCTTCTCTGTGACACAGGTATTGTCTCATGAAAGCACTGTGAACATTAAATAAAATGTCATGAGTGAGGTTTCTGGTACATGGTAGGTGCTGGATAAAGGGCCCAGTTGACTAGCCCCATGAAGAATTACATTGTGAGGGGATGCTGTGTTGCGTGGATCCCATCAGCCTTCTTGGGTTTTGCCCAACTGAAGAAAACTATCTCTTCCACGGTTATGCCTCTTTTTAAGGGCAACCTGATTCCAATGTCTGATGACCTGGGAGCATAAAGACCCAGCTTGTCACTCTTGCTAGAGATGACTCTGAGTGACCATCCTGGCTCCAGAGCTCTCTATAGGTTCAAGTGAGGTCTTAATTGAGACTACATTACAGCTCAGTGTCTGCCTCTGCCCTTCATGCTTCCTTCATTTCTTGTCTTAGTAAACTCAGGCTACAGTAACAAAATATCACCAACTAGTTGACTTAAACAACAGAAATTTATTTACTTACAGTTCTGGAGGCTAGAAGTCCAACATTAAGTTTGGTTGAAACCAACCAGCAGGGTTGGTTTCTGATGAGGGCTCTCTTCCTGGCTTACAGATGGTTGCCTTCTTGTTGTATCCTCATGTTGTTTTTTCTCTATGTTCATGGGGAAAAGAGAGATTTCTGGTGTCTCTTCCTTTTCTTATAGGGACACCAGACTTATCAGATTATGGCTTCACTCTTACAACCCTATTTAACCTTAATTATCTCCTTGAAGGCCCTAACTTCAAATACAGTATCACCAGGGGCTAGGATTTCAGCATATGAATTTTGGGGGAACATAGTTCACTCCCTAATATCTCCCCTTCACAGGAATGGATCTTAAATGTACTCCTTAGTAATGCCTCCCACTGTCTGTCAGTTGAGTACCTTCTGGGGAACCCAAGGTGCAGACACACTTCTAAATAATCTCAGTGTATATTGTGCCTGGAACATAGTAGTTACTCAACTCATCTTTATTGAATGAAATGATATTTGGACCAATATTTGTTAATAGTGGTCAGAGAAAATAAAAATCCAGCTATTCCATTATGGGTTTTTATTTAAGTATTTATGTATACAAACACCACAAAATTTAGCCCAGTGATCATAAGGTCAAGTAGCCTTTATTTGCTGCATAGGAAAGGGGGTCATCTGACAGGTCTAGGTTCTAGTTAGGAAGGTCTAAAGGGAAGAATGGAGAAAGAAATTTCCCTTACTGACTGCCTTCTGTAAGCCAGTACTATGCTAGAAGCCTTGCGGGCACAGATTTTCACACATACAACTCAACTGCTCTCTGAAGCAGAGATCTTTGCTAACTCCACCTAAAAGACAGAGAAAGAGAGGTTTCTCTTTCAAGGTCACACAGCCAGCCAGTGGCACAGTTGAGAGTCAATCCTCACACAGCATCCAAGGCCCTGGAAGGAAGGTAAGAGTCCCCAGATCCACTCCCTTTCATCAGCGGCATCACCTGCAGGTTGACAGTGACAGGCCTGTCCTCCCTCAACCCCAGAGTGTGCCCATGCCCCATTCCAGCTGCTGTTTCCCAGAAGCCTTTGCAAAGCTGAGGAATCAGACCTCTGGGGATAAGGCTGACACTGGAAGTTAATGACTATCAGTTGATACAAAACACTTGTTTACATGTTTCCATCATTAGAGGTTCCAGCCTCACCTCTGCTGGGCCTCTTGCCAGATGTTTGGAGGGGGTTTTTCACAAGCTGTGCCGTTTACTAAATATTAAAGCACTCATATTAAGGCATTTTAGTATTAGGCAGTACGATGTTGCAATGTTGATAAGGGGTAATTGAATTTCTTTATCTGGAGCAAAATGGACATAGACACTCTGAGAATTTGCTCAGCTGGGGAACAGAGATGGTTGCTGAAGACATGAAGCTTCCCTTCTAGAGCCTCTATTGAGGAGAATAGTTTGATTTAATGGTCCTTTGAACTTTGTATCTGGTTCCTGGTGGATGCTGAAGCAACACTTCCTGAGGAAACCAGGGGAGACTTCATAAGGAAAGTAATATTTACACTTGACGTTAAAGCATAAATGAGATTTTTCCAGGTAGAAAGAGAGTATGGGGAACGGCATTCCGGAGGAGAAAACAGCAAGTGCGAAGGCACAGGAGTCTGGTAGTTTGAAGACAGAAAACACCTCCTATAACACTAAGCACACCTTTATGTCTGGCAGGTTTCTGTCCAGACCAGTGGCTCTCTACCCTATGTGAACACTAGAATCATTTGAGGAGATTTAAAAAAATTACCCAGCCCATCTCCCAGATTTAATTCAATCAGATAATATTCTGAGTGCCAGTATGTTTGGAAAGCCGTCTGGATTAGTGTAACATACAGCCAAAGTTTAGACTGATCCTTACATCTCAGTGACTTCTCGCCTTCTCAACTTTTAGACAAATGCATTGGGGAGAAACTTTGGTCAACTTTTCAAATTTGTTACCAAGTGTGACTGAAGTGCAAGATGGGGCTTCCTCAGTGCCAGCCTTGAGGGCAAACATTTCCCTTTGGGCTGGTGAGGCATATGAGGCACCCTCTTTCCTGTCAAAGCCTGTTAGGGGAAGAATAACTTGTAGGAAGAGCTCAACTTTGACCAGATCTTGACCACATTAATCACATAAGTAAGCAAATACCAACAGGGCCCCAGTGCCCTTTACCTGCAACTTTCCTTCTGCTGACTTTTCTGGATGAAGAAAAAAATGGTAAATTATTCAAGATTGGGGAGAGCAGGTTTTGTAACTGTGAATTGTAAGATGGCTGAATTAGAAACTATAGTAGTCTATATGTGTTTTATCCCTATTTTTTTTTCTCCTTTGCAGAAGAAGATTTCAGTTTTCGTTTCTCCCAAGCAGGACTGCTCACTTTGACATTCCCTGGGTGTCTGTAGCACTAGGCAATAATTAAATATCAGGTGCATAAGTTGCTCTTTAATTTGACATGTGTGCTCCAGGCAATAACGGCACGCAGTGCCATGTGGGAGTGTAATTGCTAAGGAATAAAATCTTGTAGCGAGTGAGATCATTGTATCAGGTACGATGTGACAGCTCATTTGATCATTATGCCCAGGCTAAAGAGTTTGCCTAATTAGTTTCCATTAAAACTCACCCTTTAATCAAGAGTTATTCTTGCATAAAGAATGTCACTCGATCCAGATGAATGAACAATGGTTTCCCCTTGAGATTGGACTCTCGGCTGCACTGGGATGCCATATGTCTTTTCAAACAATCCACACCCGGCACTCAGCTGGGAAGCCCAAGCTGGAATGGTTGGTATAAGTGGAGAAGAGGAAAGATATTTGGAGGAAAGAAATGGATGCTTCCAGCACTTGTGGTTGGAACTTGGGGTCTGAGGGAAGCCTTCTGACAGGCACAGAGACCCGGGATTCCAGAGAACTTCCATATGCAGAGAGAATGAGGACATAAAGAGGAAGAGGTGACTTGGTCACAGGTAGGCAAAGCTCAGGCTGGGACCCAGTTCTGACTTGCAGCCCAGGGCTCGCTCTTTCCCAGTCAAATGCTGACTTCAACTCTCATGCTTCTTAGGACTGAGCACATAGAGCTTTATCTCCTGACCCACTTTGAGTACTGGGCTTTGAGATGGCAAGAGTGAGAATGAATGCTGGGTATACTCAGCACTTAGTCTTGTTCCATTTCTATCTCCTAGGCTCTGAAGCCAACTTACTCTTCCTCTGAATCCCAGCTCTGTCTTTGAATAGCTGTGGGACCTTAAGCAAGTCACTTGAGCTCTCGAAGATTTTATTTCTTTACCTACAAGGTAGAAGTAATAATATCTACCTCCTGGATAAAAGGACTCTTCTCTGGGTACCTGGAATTCAGGGTACCTTCTCTTAATTTGGGATTCTATTTTGAGGAAATGTGTGCCAACATTATGTAGTGTGTCGCTGTTGCAACTCCATCCACCCCCATGAATGTACCTACCCCTATATAATGATGATTTCCAAATATGTATCTTTAGCCTTGATCTTCTTACTGTTAACCCTGAACTATCACTTGTCCACTATTAATGGACAATTGACAATTTGACAGTTGTCAACTACTAATGACACTTCAGCATCTCAGAAAAACCCACCTGATTGGGAACTCATTGCTCACCTATTCCCCAGGCTTATTTACTTTTTAATTTTTCACTGACTTTGCCAAACACTGAGAACTCCAAGCTAAGTAACCTCAGAGCCACCCTTGAGTAGTAGAAAGAGAAATGCAGGAAAGAGCAAGAGCTCTCAGTCTGAAGCCCTGACCTGGGCCAGCTCACTTCAAAAATGTCTGCGCTTAACTTAGTGTCCTTGTATTTAAAATGGGAGGAAAATGACATTACATGCCTCCCAGGACACTGATCTGATCCTTGCTTGACTTTTGACATCAGCTGTTATTTATCTTCATCAAATAGCCTTTACTACAGAAGCTGCAGACTACATGCTGCCCCCAGATCACAGTTGTCATTTTAATTTATGCCTTCATGCATTTGCTCATATTGTTTTCTTTGCCTGGAGTGTTCCTCCTTTTCATGCTCGTCTGGAAAACTCCTACTATTCTTTATGTCTCAGATCAAGACTTATCTTTATTAAGCTTTCCCTGGGTTTCCCAGACAGGGTGACGTACTCTGTTCTTCACTTTCTCACAGTACTTTTCTCCCTGTCTCTCTGGGATTCTTATACTTCACATATCCTATTCTATCTTTAATATCTTTTAGCTTTTCTTTCTTTTTTTCTGTCTGGTATTTCCTCAGTTTGGCCTTCTAATTCACTAATTCATTTTTCTTAAATCAAATTGATTTTGTTATTTATCCCATTGATGGTGTTATTTACTTTGGCTATTTACATTTTTCATATTTACTATTTCCATTTGGCACCATTTATTCATATATCATTCTTACTTCTTATTGCTATCATTTCTGCCCATATCTCCTTAAGTGTATTTAGCATGTTTATTTTATATATTTGGATCATTTGTTTCAACATTTCTGCTTTAGATGTTATTCTGTTTGTTATTTTCCTTTACAGTAATTATATCTTTACATCTAGTTATTTTGGTTTATAAAATGGTATTTTCCTGGGGTTTTCAACCAATTACTTAGGTAATCTGTATTGGGGAAAGAATCAAGGTCAAGGGTCTGTCTGGTCCCATGGGTTTAAGGAGAAAGGGGAACAGATGAATCCTAGTACAGAAAGCCCAAGACCCCACAAGCCCAGTGGTTGGAGTTTTGCTTTCAACCTGGAGGATTAAGTGGCAAGGGGAGAGGGTGGTCTCTTTAGGTTGTGTCCCCTAGTCCTGGGTTTAGGAGGGGGTAGAGTGAAGGTGTGAAAGCCTAAGGGCAGCAGAACAGACCTGCTTTGTTTTAATCAACTCTTAATCCCAGCAGGGAGTTCCTGCTGCTCCAGCGTTGGCCTGGTTGAGCTGTGAACGGGCAGGCAATGGTTTGCCTGAGTCAGTCCCAAGGAAGGTGATATCAGCATTTCAAAGATTCCCTCCTGCACATTGGCTGGCACCATCTCTGGCTGCCCTGGACCCCTTGAAGCTTCCCTACTCCCTGGCACATGCCAGTTCCAGGAACTGTTCCCAGAGGGCTCACTTTTTTTGTTGTTGTTAGTTCTTTGAACCCTATTTTCCCCTTGCTTCCGCCATTTTTTCAGTGTCCATATTTTTTAGAGGAAGGAGAGAGAACTAGTCAACTATCTCAACATAAACCAAGATTTTATATTTTTTAATATTTGATACAATATCTACAAACACATATGTCACATTTGTTAGATGGCACAGTTGTTAAAAACAAGGACTCTGAAATTAGACTATTTGAGTTTTTAATTTTACTTAATGAAATATAAATAAACTTTATGGGTATATGATATACATCAAATAAAATCTACTCACTTTAAGAGTATAGTATGGGGACTCTTGGCAAATATATACACCCATGTAACTACAACCACAACCTATATAGAGAATATCTTAAAAATTATATATTGACAGATTATAGTTGTGTATATTTAAGGGGTAATGTTATGACTTTTGAATACAGTATGGAATGACTGACTCAAACTAATTAACATATCAGTCACCTCAAATATTTAACACTTTATGTGGTTAGAGTGTTTGAAATTTATTCTCTTGAGGATATTAAAATGTACAGTACTCAATTATTAACAACACTATGCAACTGATCTAAAAACAATCAAGCTTATTCCTCCCATCCAACTGAGGCTTTGAATCATTTTATTATTATCTTCCCATTCTCCCCACCCTCAGCTTCTGGTAGCCACCATTCTACTGTCTGCTTCTATGACTTCCAGTTGTTTTAGATTCCACATATAAGTGAGAAATTGTGGTATTTGCCTTTCTGTGTTTGGCTTATTTCACTTAACATAATGTTCTTCAGTGCCATCCACATTGTCCCAAATGATAGAATTTCTTCCTTTTTTAGGCTTTGTGTATATGTACTATATTTTCTTTATACATTCAACCTCTGATGAATACTTAGGTTGATCTTGGCTACTGTGAATAATGTTGCAATTAACATGTGCATGCAGATATTTTTTGACATACCAATTTCAATATTTTTGGGTTAATACCCAGAAGTGGAATTGCTGGGTCATATAGTCATTCTATTTTTAGTTGTTTTGAGAAACCTCTATACCTATATAGAGAATATCTTAAAAATTATGTACTGACAGATTATAGTTGTATATATTTAAGGGGTAATGTTATGACTTTTGAATACAGTGTGGACTGACTGACTCAAACTAATTAACATATCAATCACCTCAAATATTTAACACTTTTTGTGGTTAGAGCATTTGAAATTCATTCTCTTGGTGATATTAAAATGTACAGTACTCAATTATTAACAACACTATGCAATTGATCTAAAAAAAAATCAAACTTATTCCTCCCACCCAGCTGAAGCTTTGAATCATTTTTTAAATCATCTTCCCATTCTCCCCACCCTCAGCTTTTTTGAGAAAACTCTATACTGTTTTTCATAATGGCTGTATTTATATACAAGTTTTCTCTTTTGTCCACATACTCCCTGATTTGCTTCAATGCGACCCCCAGAGCAAATGCCAGAGAAAAGGCAAGTAGGCAAGGCAAAAAAACTTTATTTACAAGCCAATGTGAGGGAGGGGCGAGGTTCACTGGTCTCCAGCGGTGGAGGCTGACAAAGTCGCTCTGGCGTTCTCGGACGAGGTTCCTGGGTCCCGCGCACGAGGAGGGGCCAAGGAAGTTCGCTCCAGCATTCTCGGACAAGGTTCCTGGGTCCCGCGTACGAGGAGGGGCCGAGGAAGTTCGCTCTGGCGTTCTCGGAGGAGGTTCCTGGGTCCCGCGTACGAGGAGGGGCCGAGGAAGTTCGCACCGCGTGCCCGCTGGGAGCAGCTTTTATGTCA